>NC_056625.2:84377189-84677189 GCF_002870075.4 Lactuca sativa | reverse complement strand
AGCTCGATAAAGAACTTCTACTGTAGAGGATTTAGGGTTTACAGGAACGATGAAGAAATAATCTGTGATCTATCGTAATTGCTATCAATCGTTAACCTAATATGCATGCAAGCATATATATTTATACTAAACCCTATCAGCTCACGGTTGGACAGGCCCAAACCGGAGTAACAAAACTTGGACTATTAACCGAGCCCAATAGACGCAATACATCAAAACGCTACGCTACCCAACAATCTCCCCCTTTACAGTATCAAACAGACGAGAGATAAGCGCAAGGATTGTCTGTCTGAACCGAATGTACCACTGTATCATATCGTCAAAATACTTGATATCATCCGCTGTATTTTCCTTGCATCTGTGGATGATCCCCAGCACATGCTCTAGACAAGCAGTGGTAGAAAGATGTTTATCAGCTAACGCAAAGAGACATTTATGTCCTTCACTCCTAGTGAACATGACCGAGTTTCGCCTCGGGTCAATTTTTCCCATCTTCATCTGGTTCAGATCACTGGCCGAGCCAATAGGAGAGATCTTCGGTTTCTTCTTGAAGACGTTTGCAATCTCCTGATCCATCAGTGCGACCTCCATGATATAGCACACCAACATCCTCTTGAGATGGTCAATGATCGGACCATATTCAGCTTCATTGGTCAGAAGGATGTTGTGCAGGATGATCCAATCATGAGGATTGAGGTTCGGTAGATCTGCTAAAGAAATGGCATGTTCGGTTTTTGCAGATCCCTGAGCACTTTGAACCGAACGTTGATAAACTTCCCTTCAGTGTACGGTTTCAGGACCCGAACGTTGATGATCTTCTGAGCGCTCCAGGTTTGATATTGGGGTTGAGCAGCCTTCAGATAGAATTCAATCAATTCCCGATCAACCTCTGGATGAGGATGAGGGAACTCGGCAACGTTGGCGAAGGCGTGAAAGATGAACGCCTTTCGGGTAAGTGGCATGTCGAACTGAGAGTCGACGGAGTTGAAACAGTCAAATGAGAAAACTGGTTCAAGCCACAAGATGCTCGGGGTGTCGATTGCCTCCTTTATCATCCTCTCGAGAGTCCAAGCAGGAAAAAGAGTTTTCCTACTCTCGAGAAGGTTGTGGGCTTCCTTCTGTTTGCGTTCAGCTTCTTTAGCTTCTCTTGCCACACGAACATTATCATCTTCATCATTGCGTCGAGTTTTGCGTTTCAGCAAGTCGGCAATGGTTTCATTGTCTTCTTCCTCTTCTTCCTCAACAATCTTCTTGCCTTTGTCTTTCACACCCGAACCAGAGGCTTGGCCTGCAGGAGGAGGTTCGGTTGTGTGAGTTGCCTTTGAGGAATGAGGTGGTTGAGGTGTAGACTCCTTTTCTCCTCCTTGTTTCGGAATGGACAAGAAATCGGGTAGCCCTTCAATTTTGCTTAACAGGTCTAGGGCAGGAGCGAGCTTCTCTGCAAGGGTACGCCTCACAGAATGATTGAGTATGGGATCATGTGCTTCGAGGATGTTGGATATGGCTGAGTGGACATCTGAAACATACGTCTTAATGACTTCCCGTTCGGACCGAAGAGTGTCAATTTGTTGTTGAGAATTGGAGAGTTGAGCACTCTTGACCTTTAGGGCAGTGGTCTTCCTTGCCAAAACATCCATTAGCTAGTTCTCGGTAGCTAGATCTTCTTGAAGCTTTGAGAGACGCTCGTCAATAGAAGCACGGAAGGCTGAGTTGTCGTCGGTGATCGATTGACGAAGAGAAGCAAAAGACTTCAACTCAGTAGAGACAAACGTGGCCAACTGTTGAACAATTGGTTCCAACATAGTCTTGGTAGCATCAGCACTCTCCTGCAAGGACTTTAACAGGGCAGAGGCATCAGAAAATAGTTTATCGACTTTTTCGGTCGCAGCCTCACAAGCTTTCGTTGAGGCATCAATAGCGGCGGTTGTAGAAGCGACATAGTCTTGTTGAGCCCTTGAGAAAGCGTCAACAATCTTCTGAATAGCAGCTTCAGAGATGGATGCTTGAGACGTAGAGGAAGAGGCAATAAGCAAGTCGACCTTGTCATGGAGCTCCTTAAGATGTTTCTTTGTTACCGGAGCATCCTCATCATCGTCGCTTTGCACTTGAAATGGACTGTAGTAGACCGAATCAAACATCATGTTTTCCCCACCAAGGAAAGGGTTATCTCCGTCAGAGGCATGACCGGGAGATGGTGGTGGTGGTGAAGCTGGTGGTACAGTTGTATGGGTAGGGTCTGGTTGGGTTGTTTCGGGTGTAGGTGTAGGTGTAGGTTCAGGTTGTTTTTGGGTAGGGGTAGGTTTAGGTTGTTTTTGGGTAGGGGTAGGTTCGGGTGCTTTTTGGGTTTCGGTTGTGTTTATGGTTTCGGTTGCTGGTGGAGGTTCGGTTGCATCAGTATGAACCCCCGTATCAGATACGTTGGTTGTAACCTTTGCAGTGGATATTGTTGTAGCATCGGTGAAGATTGGTGGTGGCATTGGGATTGAGGTGTTTAGAATGTGGGTAAAGGGGTTTATGGTGGGAATGGAAGTAGGAATAGTTTGAGTAGGAGAGGGAATTGGAGAAGTATGGATTTGCATTTAAGGGGTAGGTGATCTGGGTGGTGTGTTGCCTCTTGGAGAGTCGTCAGAATCCGAACTCTCACCCTCTGACTCACTTGAAGAGGAAGCGATAATCAGCTTTCTCTTTGGTTGTGTTTTTCGCCTCTTGTGCTGTGGAGACTGAGCAGCTTTAGTGGGTTTCCTCTTCCTAGGAGAAGGACCTTTAGCCCCTTTCGCCACCTGTTTTCCTTTGTCCGCCTTCTTGCCTCTAGGTGCAGGCTTGTCGGCGTCGTGAATCGATTTCAGCATCTCTGGGGTTAGATCCCTCGGACCTGAGCATTTGAACTCCTTGTAGGTTCTGATGATCCGGCTGTCAGCTGGAACGTCAGCATACATGGTTTCCAGAATGGAACCATTGAAAGGGAATTTGGAAGCATCTGAG
Organism: Lactuca sativa; assembly: GCF_002870075.4. Lineage (NCBI taxonomy): Eukaryota > Viridiplantae > Streptophyta > Magnoliopsida > Asterales > Asteraceae > Lactuca > Lactuca sativa. The sequence goes on along the minus strand of NC_056625.2, from coordinate 84,674,207 downwards.
ACGATGAACTTCGTGGTGTGGAATGTACCAATCGAAGACATCGGTGCGCCAGCGACAGTGGGGATGTTGTACTTGTCCATGACCCACTTCATAATCAGGGTCCAAAACCTTGCATAGGACACCTCTGAATGCCGGGAAGAGGAGGAGAGACTCTGGATGAGTTGTTGCCAAAGAACAAACCCATAATCGACATTGATGCCGTTGTAGACACCGTACAAGATGGACAGGAACAGTCGACTGGAACCATCTGAGCCAGAGCTCCTTTCAGAAAGACCCTTGAATAGCACAGTGAACATTCCATTCCACTGTGGCGGTAAGCATGACTTCTTGAACTTAGCGACGGAAGTAAGCGCCTCCGTGTACCCCATGTTGTAGAACATGTTGAACAGGTGCCCCATGGGAATCGTCTCTGGATTAACCCTTGTAGGATCAGCTTCAAACCCTAGCAGAGAGCAAAAGCGTTGCTTGGAGATAGACGCTTTGTGATGAGAAACGTCAAAGAAAATTCGATCTACCACTTTGTCATAATGAGCAGTCGCATAGATCTGTGACAGGAACTCCATTGGTACTGATTCCGCCCTTGAAAGTGCAGGAGCAATCGGCGAATACTTCAAGCACTCGATGATGGGGAACATGTAGGAGTCATAAGCGTGAGGGGTTAAATCGATAATGAGACACTGTTGAGGGCGAATGGGAAGAATGTGGGAAGTGGCGTGCACAGAGGATGAATCCGCCATTGTTGTAGAGAGTGAAGAAGATGATGAACAGTTAGGGTTCAGGAAGTTCTTGCGCTCTTTGAATTTTGATTGCAGTAAAGAGGTAAATAGTAGATGATGTCGCCTTTTATAGTGGGGTTTAAGGAGAGAGAAAGATCTTCCCAAATCTTCTATCGAAATACGAAGGGTTTTCCGGAATTTGACTGATGCGTGACAGTTAAGGTAAGCGATGATCACGCATGAGAGAGAGTGTCAGATTCCTTAGACCACGCCTCCCATCAAGCGCCGTTTGGATAGAAACCGTTTCAGATTCACACGCGCCTTTTCTGTGCTTTGTAGAGAAGGACCGTTTCAAATTCGCACACGCGTCTGCGACGTCATTTGGAGATTAGACGTTTCAAATTCGCACGCTTTCCTTGTTACGCCGTTTGAAATCAAATCAATTAGACTTCCGCCTGAGTCAGCAACCCTTCATCTTATCCTTTTAAAGTGCAACGGCATCTTTTTAATAATACGCCCACATGGATTAAAATTGACCACAACTTATAATCACCCATCAATCCAATGAAAAAACCTGTAATTATTAGAACCAGAATTTTGGAAAATCAAAGATTTTCGTGCTAAGGGTGTAAAAGAAAAGAAATAAAGCAATCCTTTTTAGGAAAAATTGTGATGTCAATAAAGACATGAAACAAATGATCCCGGGCACGAATCTCTTCCTTCAAAGTCAAGAGAGACCTTAAATTGTTAATGTGGTTTCCCGTTGAATAACGATTAAACACTTATTAAGAAGTGTTGAAAGGCTTCTTTTAATTACGCTTTTTAGGGTGGCTTAGCTTTGATTCAACAGTCCTAATCTTGAAATAAGATAGAAAGTGAACAAAGTACTTGTGAGATCGGTGTAGTCTGTTGAACAAGTAGGTTTGAAATAATTTTAAAGTGGCTGGCAAATATAAAATCTCAACAAAAAATAAAAACTGGATCCCAAGGGAAGAAATGTTATGGTTTTTAACAATTTCATAGGAATCACACAAAAGAAAATTTTGAGACTTCATAAAGATATGTCCGTCAATTCATTAGTGAAAACTAGAGCAAATTAATTGTTCACCGTCAATTCAGATTGGGTATCGAATTTTGGGTTTCACTCAGCTTGTAGTGGCACGAAACTAAGATCATAAACACAGTTTTTGAGTAACCATAAACCTCAGTGGTAATTTCTGAGAGTCTCAAGGGTTACGTTTGTGAAACGAATTTAATGGAGAAATGCAATAGAGATGGTGTAAGAAATTAAAGTACCTCTGCTGTGAAAAATAGTGATGGGATTAAAATAACTTTTAATCTATGAAGATCGATTAGATCTTGAACAAGTATATGAATATAAAACAGTAAGAACGCAATAATAAGAACAAGAAAGCTTGAATCAAACGTGTCGAATGATTAAACAAAATCCTCAGAAGAGCTCGATTAAGAACATCAACTGTAGAGGATTAGAAGATTACAAGAACGATTAAAGAAATCTGTTGTACTCTGGATGAATCGCAATCTCGATAATCTCTAAATCATTAACCTAATATGCATGCAAGCATTAACTTATATACAATACATAAAAGGCTCACGGCTGGACAGGCCCAAACCGGAGTGTACATGGCTAAACTAACGAGCCCAAAAGACGCAACATCAAAATAAAACTTCAGCCCAACAATCTCCCCCTTTGCGTCAATTTGGAGCGAGACCTTCACTTTATACTTGGGCCGGCAGCTGAAGCTGGTACCTTCTTCTTCACGGTGTTAAACATACACTTGGTTATGGAGAGGATGGTCTGTCTAAACCGGATGTACCAATTGATCATATCATTGAAGTACTTGATGTCATCAGCCGAATTCTCTTTACACCGCTTGATAATTGATAAGACATGCTCCAAGCAAGCTGTGGTGTAAAGGTGCTTGTCAGCTAAAGCGAAGAGACATTTCTGTCCTTCGGCTCTAGTGAACATTACTGAGTTTCGCCTTGGATCAATCTTGCCCATTTGCATTTGGTTTAGATCACTGGCCGATCCCACAGGTGCGATCTTAAGTTTCTTCCTAAAAACTGTGGCGACCTCCTGATCCATTAGGGCAACCTCCATGATGTAGCAGGCCAACATCCTTTTGACATGGTCTATGATGGGACCAAATTCGGATTCATCTGTCAGAAGGATATTATACAAGACAATCCAGTCATGAGGATTCAGATTCGGTAGATCCGCCAGGGAGATAATATGAGCAGTTCTTGCTGATCCTCGAATGAGCTTGAACTTAACGTTTGTGAATCTCCCCACGACATAAGGCTTCAGCACCCGAACATTTACAATCTTCTAGGCGCTCCAGGTAAGATATTGAGGGCGAGCGGCCTCCAGGTAGAAGTCAATAAGCTCTCTGTCAAGCTCATTGTTCGGATGCGGGACTTCAAAAATGTTAGAGAAGGCGTGGAAGATGAACGCCTTTCGAGTCAGCGGCATATCAAAGTGCGAATCGATAGTGTTGTTGCATTCGAATGATATAACCGGCTCGAGCCATAATATGCTTGGAGTTTCTATGGCCTCTTTTATCATACGATCCCTGGTCCAGGCAGGGAAGAGCATCTTTCGGCTCTCAAGGAGATCGTGGGCTTCTTTTTGCTTGCGTTCGGCTTCTTCAGCCTCACGCGCCACACGACTGGCATCGTCTTCAGCATTGCGACTGTTCTTTCTTTTTAACATGTCAGCAATGGTCTCCTTGTCTTCATCTTCATCTTCATCTTCATCTCCTCCCTCAGCTATGTTTTTGCCCTTGTTCTTCACACCCGAACCCGAAGCATGACCAATTGGAGGTGGTTCGGTTGTGTGAGTAGCTTTAGAGGAAGGAGGTGGTTTCGATCCTTTCTTCTCATCTCCCCCTTGTTTCGGAATGGACACGAAACTCGGTAGGCCTTCAATCTTGCTTAAAAGGTCCATGGCCGGAGAGAGTTTTTCAGCGAGGGTACGCCTCACCGAATGGTTTAGGATGGGGTCGTGTGCTTCCAGGATGTTTGATAACGCTGCGTGGACATCCGAAACACACGTCTTTATCACCTCCCTTTCGGATCGAAGAGCTTCCAATTGTTCTTGTGAGTTGGAGAGTTGTGCGCTCTTGACCTTAAGGGCGGTTGTCTTACTCGCCAGAACGTCCATCAGAGAATTCTCAGCTGCAAGATCCTCTTGTAGCTTAGCTAGGCGGGCATCGATGGAGGCATGAAGTGCCGAGTTGTCATCGCTGATATGTTGTCTGAGTGTAGCGAACGAAGACAGCTCCGTTGAAACAAACTTGGCCAATTGTTGAACAACTGGTTCCAGAGTTGTCTTAGTGGCGTCGGCGCTCTCCTGCAAGGACTTCAGCAGGACGGAAGCGTCGGTGAATAGTTTATCGACTTTTTCGGTCGCAGCCTCACAGGCTCGGGTGGAGGCATCGATTGCAGCAGTTGCTGAGGCCACCGAATCATGTTGAGCCCTTGAGAAGGCGTCAACAATCTTCTGAAGGGCAGCTTCAGAAAGAGATGACTGCTGGTTGGTGGAGGAGGCGAGAAGTAGATCAACCTTCTCGTTTAGCTCTCGGAGATGCTTCTTTGTCACTGGAGCATCATCCTCCTCGTCACTCTGAACTTGAAACGGACTATAGTAGACCGAATCGAAGTTCATGTGATCACCACCAAGGTATTGGTCGTCGCCATCGGAGGCGTCTTCTGGAGATGGAGGGGGTGGTGAAGTTGGGGGTGTTGTTGGTTTTGTGGGTTCAGGTTGAGTGGGTGTTGGATTAGTTTCGGGTGGTGGTTGTGTATGGGTAGGTTCGGTTGTATGGGTTTGAGTTTGTGGTTCGGTTACAGGTGGGGTTTCGGTAACTGGTGGTGTTTCGGTTGATGTGGTGAATATGGGTGGAGGTATAGGGAATGAGGTTGGGGGAATAGTGGGGTTTATTGTGGGAATGGAAATAGGAATAGTTGGTGGAGGTGAAGGAACTGGGGATTGATGAAGTTCCATCTCTGGGGTTGGGGACCGAGGTGGTGTGTTGCCTCGTTGAGGAGATTCGTCTCCTTGAGATCCTTCAGAGTCCGAACTTCCACCCTCAGATTCGCTTGAAGAGGAGGGAATAACTAGCTTTCGCTTCTGTTGGGTCTTCCTCCTCTTCGGTTGTTTCCTCTTTTTGGGAGAAGGTCCCTTTGGAGCTTTGGACACTTGCTTCCCTTTCTCTGCCTTTTTGCCCCTGCCCACCGGTTTGTCGGCATCATGAATCGACCTTAGCATGTCCGGTGTCAGTTCCCTCAGACCAGTTGGCGTAAACTCCTTGATCGTCCTGATCAGTCTGCTGTCGGAGGGCACATCAGCATACATTGTCTCCGGGATGGAGCCAATGAAGGAAAATTTCGATGCATTTGATACGATGATCTTCTTGGTATGGAACGTACCAATAGAAGACATCGATGCACCATCAGCAGTTGGAACATTAAACTTGTCCATGGTCCATCTTGTTATCAAGATCCAGAACCGGGCCAACGACACCTCCGAGTGTCGGGATGAGGAAGAGAGGCTCTGAATGAGCTGTTGCCATAGGACAAACCCATAGTCCAGGTTAATCCCATTGTATACCCCGTACATTATCGAGAGGAATAGACGACTTGCACCGTCAGATCCTGAGCTCCTCTCTGACAAGCCCTTGAAAATTACTGTAAATAGACCATTCCACTGGGGCGGTAGGCAAGACTTTTTGAACTTGGCGACAGAGGTGAGAACCTCTGTGTATCCCATGTTGTAAAACATACTGAACAGCATCCCAACCGGAATCGTCTCCGGGTGAACTCGCGATGGGTCAGTAGCAAACCCTAGCATAGTGCAGAAACGGGGGCGAGAAATGGAAGTCTTGTGTTCTGCAACCTCGAAAAATACCCGGTCGACGGCCTTGTTGTAGTAAGCCGTCGCGTAGACCTGCGATAGAGCCACCATAGGCACAGTTTCAATTTTGGACAGTGCAGGTGCAAGCTGGGAGTACTTTAGGCATTCTATGACCGGCGACATGTAGGAATCATATGCCAGTGGGTTAAGATCAATGACTAGACATTGTTGGGGTCGGATGGGAAGAATCTGTGAAGTTGCATGAACAGAAGAAGATTCAGCCATTGTTGCAGGTTTGGAGAAAAAGATGAACGGGAGAGTGTTTGGGAGTATTTGTGCTTTGGGAATTATGGAGGCAGTAAAGAGGTAAAAGGTGGTGTTGACGGCTTTTTATAGTGGGTGATAGGAGAGAGAAAAATCATTTCAAATCTCTTATGGAAATACGAAGCGGGTGTTTTGAGTGACTGATTGGTGACAGTTGGGGCGTGCGATGATCACGTAGGAGAGAGAGTGTCAGGTTCCTAGGATTACGCCTCCCAATAAGCGCCGGTTCAGAGAGAGAAACCGTTTCCATTTCCACACGCGCCTTTAATGCCAGAGTGATGACGCTTCAATATCGCACACGCGTCCTTAAGTGTCAGAAAAAGCGCGGCCGTTTCAAATTCACGCGCCCTCCTTTTTACCGTCGTTTGAATTTTTATCCTTTTAACTCCCGCCGACTCAGCAACCTTTCGTCTTATCCCTTTTAAACGGCATTGTAGAATAAATGAACCACGTGGATAGTTTCTGACCACAACTTCATAATTACAGCCTGTAAATAATTAGTAACGGAATTTTGGAAAATCTAGGATTTTCGTGCAAAGAGTGTAAAAGAAAAAGAAATAAAGCAACTCTTTTAAGGATATTCTGTGATGTCAATAATGACACGAAACTGATGATCCCGGGCACGAATCTCTTCCTTCAAGGTCAAGAGAGACCTCAAAGTGTTAGTGTGGAATCCCGTTGAATTACGATCAAACATTTATTAATAAATGTTGGAAGGCTTCTTTTAATTAGGCTAATTAAGGGTGATTTCGCTTTGATTCATCAATTCTATTATTGATATAAGAAAGAAAGTGAACAAAGTACTTGTGAGACCGGTGTAGTCTGTTGAACAAGTAGGTAGGATTTGAGTTTGTATTGGCTTGGATTAATATAAAATCTCAGATAAAAATTTAAAAATTGGATCTCTTGGGAAGAAATGTTATGGTGTGTAACAATTTCATAGGAATCACGCAAAAGAAAATTTGAGATTTTATAAGGCTACATTCGTTAATTCTTTGGTGAAAGCTTGAGCAAATTAATTGTTCACCGTCAATTCTTTGGTGTTGAATTTTGGGTTTCACTCAGCTTGTAGTGGCACGAAACTAAGTTCATAAACACAAATGTTGTGTAACCATAAACCTCAGTGGTAGTTTCTGAGAGTCTCAAGGGTTACGTTGATGAGACGAATGTAATGGAGAAGTGTAATGAGAATGGTTTAAGAAAACATAGTACCTCTGCTGCGAAAATAAGGACCAAGCAGGAAACTCTTAACTCATGTGAGAAGAGAGTGAGGTAGCTCACGATTAGAATAAATGTGTTAGCCTTATTGGGAAGACAAGGTTTGTGTATACCAGGTCATGAAAGCTATTATTCAAAATCTTATGAGGCTTGGGACACATACAACAACATGTTTCTAGGGACACTTAAGTAAGTCATCAAATATATCCCCATAAACGAATGAGCACACAAAAAATAAAATATTTTTGGAGTTTTTGAAATTTAAAATAAAAATAAAAAAAATAAAAATAAAAAAAATAATAAAAAAGTTAAAAAAAATACGACTTAAAAAAACTTTGGAGAAAAAAAAAATTGAAAAACCGAACCCGAACGTTCGGTTGGTTTCGGTTGGGAAAAAGTTGAAAAACCGAACCCGAGCGTTCGGTTGGTTTCGCTTCAGGAAAATTTTGAAAAACCGAACCCGAACCTTCGGTTGGTTTCGGTTCAACAAAATTTTGGAAAACCGAACCCGAACCTTTTGTAGGTTTCGGTTTTGGAAAATTTTAAGAAACCAAGGAGTTTAGACATGCAATTTGGAAAAACTTTTTACACAAAGAAAAACAAATTTTGTACAAAAAATATATAACACAGAAAAACTACCTTTGAAGTAATGAGCGAGTCAGATGGTTGAACCAAACCCGAACGTTCGGTTGGTTTCGCTTCTTACGTTTGAGGTTGAGAGGTAGTGTGAGGTACTGACTCTGATTCCATCATACCTAGACCTTGCAATATTTTATTGAATGATGCTTTTGGAAGAGCTTTGGTAAAGACGTCAGCCAGTTGATCAGTGGTTCTTACGAAGTGAACTTCGACATTTCCATCTTCCACATGATCTTTGATGAAGTGATACCTCAGTGTTATGTGTTTGGTTTTAGAGTGTTGCACTGGGTTATGACGGATCCTAATTGCACTTTCAGAGTCACAATATAGTGGGATCTTCTTCATATTGAGTCCATAGTCTCGAAGTTGACTCTGGATCCAAATCACTTGTGATGTGCAGGATGCAGCGGCAATGTATTCCGCTTCGGCAGTAGACAACGACACACACGTTTGTTTCTTGGATTGCCAGCTGACCAACTTCCCGTCAAGGAATTGACAGCCACCAGTTGTGCTTTTTCTGTCGAGTCCACATCCTCCAAGGTCAGCATCAGAATAGGCTTGAACGAAGAAGCCTAAGTTGGATGGATACCACAGACCTAAGGAGGTGGTTCGCTTGAGATAGCGTAGGATGTTCTTCACTGCCAGCATGTGAGGTTCGCGTGGGTTAGCCTGAAATCGAGCACAATAACACACAGAAAACATGATATCAGGCCTGCTAGCAGTTAGATACATCATTGAGCCTATCATTTGACGATAGAGCGTGATATCGACAGCCGGTTTGTCTAGTGAAGGGGTAAGCTTAGTGCCGAATACCATTGGGACTTTTACTTTTGAGTCTCCCATCATTCCAAACTTCGCTAGGAGAGTCTTCGTGTAAGCTTCCTGATTTATAAAGATGCCTTCGGGTCGCTGTCTTATGTTTAAACCAAGGAAAAAATTAATAGGACCCATTGAGCTCATTCCAAACTTAGTCTCCATCAACTTTCTGAATTCAGCTGTTAAGCTGGGATTCGTGGAGCCAAAGATGATATCATCGACATAAATTTGAACTATCATAAGGTGGTTACCTTCCTTTTTGCGAAAGAAGGTTGGGTCAACCGAACCTTGTTTGAATTTAGACATCTTTAAAAATTTTGTAAGCGTTTCATACCAGGCTCTCGGAGCTTGTTTGAGGCCGTACACAGCTTTATCCAGAATATAGCAATGATTTGGATACTTTTCGTTCACGAACCCAGGAGGTTGCTCCACATACACAGTTTCTTCGAGTTCTCCATTGAGAAATGCACACTTGACATCCATTTGGAAAACCTCAAAGTTTTTGTGAGCAACATAAGCCAGAAATATTCTAACAGATTCTAGCCTAGCTACTGGAGCGAAAGTCTCTTCATAGTCTATTCCTTCCTCCTGACAGTATCCCTTGACCACCAGACGAGCCTTGTTCCTTATGACATTACCTTCCTTGTCCATTTTGTTCCTAAAAACCCATTTGAGACCAACAACCGAAGCATCTGGAGGAGTTGGAATGAGGCGCCAGACTTTGTTCCTTTCAAACTCGTTCAGTTCGTCTTGCATTGCTTGAACCCAATCAGAGTGATCGAGTGCAGTGTTCACTAACTTCGGTTCAACTTTTGATACGAATGAGTTAAACATACAAAACTCAACCTTTGAAAATAAGGATGTTTGTTTTGCCTTCAGTTGAGATCGGGTCAGAACCTTTTCAGATACATCACCAACTACTTGAGAGATAGGATGATCTCTGGTCCATTTGGTAAGAGGAGGGTAATTCGGATCAAGGGTTGGGTCTAGTTCAGCATCGATCATTTCTTCTGGCTCAGATTGGCTATCGTAATCAAGCGTCATATCATCATGCTCCCCCTCAATTGATGAGCTTTGAGTAACTTGAGGTTTAGGGTTTTCTTGTGGTGCTGGACTTTCAGGCGTTGAAGCACCTTCGTTTGGAGGGACATCTTCGGTTGGAGAGGCACCTTCGGTTGGTGAAGGACCTTCGGTTGAAGTTGTAAAGTTTGGCTCCCCCTGGAGTGGTGAGCTTGGCTCCCCCTCGACATGAGAACTTGGCTCCCCCTCGACTGAAGCATTGTTGGATGGAGATTCATCAGTGGGCGATTCTCTTTCATGCATTCTTCTTGCAGCATCTTCGACAATCTGCTTCATATGATCAACTTTGTTGTCAGCTGCACCTGCTTCTGAGAGAGAAGCTTTTTCCGGTTCGTCAAAGAGTTCCAGAAATTTCTCGTATAAATTGGCGATCGAGACTGTGACTTGGCCAGTTTGAGGAAAGATTTCCCCGGCAGTGTCTTCTATGGCCTGTAGCTTCTTGACATAGCTATCGTCAAAGGCACATAGTATGTCTCTTCAATCCTTCTTGAACGTTTGTTTAGGACCCTGTACGCCTTGGATGTGAGTGAGTAACCCAGAAAGATTCCCTCGTCGGCTTTGACATCAAACTTGTTGCGGTGTTCTTTAGAATTAAAGATGAAACACCTTGAGCCAAACACATGGAAAAATTTCACATTGGGCTTTCTGTTGTTTATTATCTCATATGGTGTGAGCGTGAATCGCTTATTGAGATAGGACCTGTTCTGTGTAAAACAAGCAGCAGAAATAGCGTAAGCCCAAAAATAAAGAGGTAAGGAAGCAAAACTTAGCATAGTTCGGGCAGCTTCACACAAGGATCGGTTTCGTCTTTCGACTATTCCGTTCTGTTGTGGTGTGTAGGGAGATGAGAAATTGTGACTAATTCCCTTTTCTGCAAGAAACTCTTCAAACTCCCTGTTCTTGAATTCAAGACCATTGTCACTCCTGATGTTGCGAACGACCTTCTTGAGCTATACTTCAATTTGCTTGATAAACACTTTCAGCTTTTGAGCCGCTTCAGATTTGAGCTTTAGAAAGAACACCCATGTAAATCGTGAAAAGTCATCAACGATAACAAGAATATACTTGCTACCACCGATGCTTTCGATAGATGAAGGACCACACAAATCGATATGAAGTAATTCGAGTGGTTCAACAACTTTTGTGTTGATTACAGATGGGTGACTTTGACGACTCTGCTTCCCCATTTCGCATGCAGCACACAAATGCTCTCTGTCGAACTTGAGCAATGGAAGACCCCTAACATGACCTCCAGTGACAAGTCGGTTGATATCTTTGAAATTGAGATGAGAGAGTCTTCGGTGCCACAACCAGCTTTCGTCGGATTGAGCTTTTGATAACAGGCATATGGCTGGGTTTCCTTTGATGGGTTTCATGTTTAAAGGAAACATTTCACCCTGTCGCTCTGACTTGAGAATCACTTTCTTTGTCTTTTTCTCTATGATTTCAGAACCTTCATCATCGAATGAGACTTTGAGACCTGTACCTCCAACAAGCTGAGATACATTGATGAGGTTGTGTTGGAGTCCTTCCACATAAGCCACCTTCCTTATAGTGAAGTCTCCATTTGTTATCATTCCATATCCCTTTATGGTGCCGAAAGAGTTATTTCCAAACTTGACGTTGCCAACATTAGCAAGAGATCTGTATTCCCTGAGCTCCTCTTTCCTCCCTGTCATGTGACGCGAGCAGCCTCTATCAATGTACCATTCTTCGTCAAACTGCTCGTCACTTATAACCTGCAAAAATTAAGCAGATTTAGGAACCCAAAGTTTCTTGGGTCCATGTGAGCTTTTCATGGGAACGGGAATAGTAAGAGAGATGTCAACTAGATATGTTCGTTTTATTAGAGTTGTTTCATCTTTCTTTTTAATGGTAAAGACTTTTATTTTGTTAGGATTGGGTGTGTTCGTTTTGGACTCTGGTTTGGATTCATTGACCTTCTGCTTTCCATTTTGTTCAGCTGATGAATGAGGTTTTTGAGAACAAGCGGAATTAGCTTTAGAGCAAGATGGAGATGAATTGGTGGAAGTAGAAGAATTAGAAGAACAAGAAGAGTTAGAATGAGAGGATTTGGATGGACAGGACTTCCTGGCTGGTGACTCTAGGTGACCCTTTTGCTTTTGATCATTGGAGGGACTGACTTTAGAGTCTTGTTCTCTTTTGACTTTAGAACCGAACCTCTGCGTTCGGTTGGAGTTGTTCTTGGAACCGAACCTTTGGTTTCGGTTGAAGTCCTTTTCAGAACCGAACCTTTGCCTTCGGTTGGTATTTTCTTGTGAACCGAACCTTGGCTTTCGGTTGTTGGAACATTCAGGCTTTCTTACAGGATTGTTTTCATACTTCAGATTCTTGTCTTGGTGTGAGTAGTATGCATTCTGGGAGTGCCAGAATTGTTTCCTTTCAGAAAGGTTTTTCCTGTATCTTTGGTTCCTTTCTATCTTCTTATTCCTCATCTGCTTAGGTTGATGATGAACGTTCGCTTTCGTTTTTGTTGTCTCCTTGGCTGGTTCCTTTTGAACTTCAGGAGTTTTACATTGAACCGAGGGAGCAGAGGGAATATCCGAAGAAGATCCAGTTTGCACTGAGGGAGTAGAAGGAATGTCTGAAGAAGTTCCACTTTGAGCTGTTGGAGTAGAGGGAATGTCTTCTTTTGCTGAACGATCATCCTCCTGAGGAATATCTTTCGTACCACTGCTACTTGGCTCATTGAAATTATCCGGCTTGTTCAATGGTTCAGGGATGTATCTTCCTTTGCTCATCCAAGAGGTTCTTTCAGACAAGCCAACAGTTTCGTTTGCATTATCAATTGGAGCTTCCCAGAAGTACTCATCACAGCCATCAGCATTGTCTTCGTTAACAATAGCTGTGAGTTCAGCTGTTTGATGTTCGGTTACTCCAGTCACCTTGTATACTTGATTCGGAGTGGTCCTGACCTTTTGATACACAACTACTTTCTCTACTAATTTCGGGGACTTTTGTTGGGACAATCGAGCGAACTCCACAAAATTTTCTGAAATTAGATTTTTGTGGTTTTCCGTTTCGCTTTTAACAAATTCTGAGCAGTCAACCGTGTCCTCTACAGAAATTTCACTCATGTTTTCGTCCTCGTTAAGCTCAAATGAATTTTCAACATCGATTTTGTTTTCTGAGCTTACATTGGCGTTTAAAGAGTCAAATTTTTGCATGGTTTCGGTTCTCAGTTTAAGTCTGTCATTTTTGTCCAAAAGATTTTTGAGCATGTCCTTGTGGTCTTTGGATTTAATGAAGGACTCAATTTTGTCCAGTCCATACATGTAGGTTGGATTGACATCATCAGACGATATCACACTCTCACAATTGTAGGCTTCGGCATCGATTTCATCCTCCTTAAACTCTAGGAAGGGCAAAATCATGCGATGGATCTTTTGGCCTATCTCACAGTCCAAGTGAAGTTGAGTAATATTGGAATATAAGCGTTTAGCAATTAAACAAAAAACATTTTATTGTTTTAACAATTTTAAATTGTCTCTCTGCAAATAAATGTTTTCGTCTTTAACTTTAACTAATTCTGACTCTTTTAACTTAATCCACATTCGCCGCTCCTCACTCTTCGACGCCACCCTGCTTAATTGATCAGTCAGGTTAGAATTGGTGACTCGAGTTTGAGTTAAGCTACTATCTAAATGAGAAATTCTTGTATTAACATTTTTTAGTTCTTTCTCATATGAGGATGGTGGTACTTTAGATGAAATAAAAACAGATTGCACCTTCTTTATCAGTTCATCGAGCTCATTGAACTGCTGGCTGAGTGGTTTGGCCGTAAAGCACATATCCTCCACTGCTTTCCTCCTTAGCCACATACGCCTTTCCATGGGTAGGCTTCGTCACTTCTTCGTCTTCTGAGTCGGTAGACCAAACTTCTGTGCTACCGAACTCATCGTCATTAACCGAACCCTGCACAATAAGAGCATTAATAGAAGGGTTAGCGGTAGACTTCTTCTTTCTCAACTCATCCAGTCTCTTCTGCAGCACGGCTTCCTCATCATTTCCATCGTCCTTTTCAGCCATCTTCTTAAGAACACAATCCTTAGCATAGTGGTTCTTGCCACCACAGTAGAAACAGCTTACTCCGGAATCGCCATCTGCCTTCGGTTCCTTCTTGGGCTCCTCAGCTTTCGGTTCATTGTTCACCTTTTCAGAGCTGTAACTCCCCTGCCAGTTTCGGTTTTTGTTGCCGGGGAATCTCTTCTTTATGAACCTCTTAGGATTGGACACCATCATGGCATAATCCTCAGACGTGAGGTCATATTCCTCCAAGTTGAGCTCTTCATCCTCCATCACAGCTTTACTTTTAGATAGGAGGGCTAACGAACCAAGACTAGAAACAACGTTCTTCTCTTGTACTACAATCTTCTCTTGGGACTTTAGAATACCCACCAGTTTCGCCAAAGAGTATGATTTAAACTGCTCATGGGCTTTGACTACGGAAACCACTGCTCTCCACTCAGACCTCAGTCCGTTCAAGAAAGTAACCTTCTGTTCGATAAGCTTCCTTTCAATGTCGTGTTTGATCATCTTGCTGAGAAGATGATTGAAGCGATCAAACGTCTGGGTCACCGTTTCTTCAGCACCTTTCCTGAATTCTCCAAACTCAGATAGAAGCAAGGTTTTGATAGAATGTTCAAGATCGTTGTCTGTGGAATACAGTTCGCGAAGTCTATCCCATACTTCCTTCGCCGTAGTACATGAGCTGACCAGTCTGAATGTCTCGGACTGAAGGGCGAATCTGATCAACCTTAACGCCTTAATATTGCACTGGAATTTGTCTTTTTCGTCTTGTGCAATATCCTTCACGTCCTTAAGCAGATCGTTGTACTCTTTTTGTGTCTTAATGATTCTGGATGTTGCAGAATGAGAAAACGGTCCATTGATGATGGCTTCCCATATGAGGTAACCATTGTCCTCCGATCCAATCACGTAATCTTCAAAATGATGTGCCCATACTTCATAGTCATGAGTGTATAAGATTGGAATCTTTGTCGTCGAACCGATGCTGTTGGAAATATTAATAGGGTTTGATTGCGTCGCGTCCATTATGATCGTAAAAACCTGTTCAAAGATCAGACTTGTAATAAAGCAGATTAGGGCAAAACAATAAATATTAAGATACGTCAATTAAGATGACGGCTCAATAAATATCGATGATTGCGGAAAACCCTAATGGAAATCTTTTTCACAGAAAAGATGTGTATCGATTACACAGCCTCCTGCTCTGATACCAATTGATGGGATTAAAATAACTTTTAATCTATGAAGATCGATTAGATCTTGAACAAGTATATGAATATAAAACAGTAAGAACGCAATAATAAGAACAAGAAAGCTTGAATTAAACGTGTCGAATGATTAAACAAAATCCTCAGAAGAGCTCGATTAAGAACATCAACTGTAGAGGATTAGAAGATTACAAGAACGATTAAATAAATTTGTTGTACTCTGGATGAATCGCAATCTCGATAATCTCTAAATCATTAACCTAATATGCATGCAAGCATTAACTTATATACAATACATAAAAGGCTCACGGCTGGACACGCCCAAACCGGAGTGTACATGGCTAAACTAACGAGCCCAAAAGACGCAACATCAAAATAAAACTTCAGCCCAACAAATAGGACCAAGCAGAAAACTCTTATCTCATGTGAGAAGAGAGTTAGGTAGCTCATGATTAGAATAAATGTGATAGCCTAATTGGGAAGACAAGATTTGTGTATACCAAGTCATTAAGGCTATTATTCAGAATCTGATGAGGCTTTGGGCACATACAGCAACATGCTTTTAGGGACACTTAACTAATTCAACAATTTCCCCATAAGTAAACACACAAGTAAAATTAAAGCCAAAAAGTAAATAAAGAACAAAATATTTTTGGAGTTTTGATATTAAAAAAATAATGAGAAATAAAAGAAAAAAAAATAAGACTAAGAAAGAAAATAAAAAGATAAAAAAAAAACTTTGGAACCGAACCCGAGCGTTCGGTTGATTTCGGTTTTGAAAAATTTTGAAAAACCGAACCCGAGCGTTCGGTTGGTTTCGGTTTTGAAAAATTTTGAAAAATCGAATCCGAGCGTTTGGTTGGTTTCGGTTTTGAAAAATTTTGAAAAACCGAACCCGAGCGTTCGGTTGGTTTCGGTTTTGAAAAATTTTGAAAAACCGAACCCGAGCGTTCGGTTGGTTTCGGTTTTGAAAAATTTTGGAAAACCGAACCCGAGCCTTCGGTTGGTTTCGGTTTTGAAAAATTTTGGAAAACCGAACCCGAGCCTTCGGTTGGTTTCGGTTTTGAAAAATTTTGAAAAACCAAGGAATTTAGACTTTTAAAAAGGAAATACTATTGACAATAAGATAAACAATTTTGTAAAACAATTGTACATGAAATTTACAACCAAGAAAACTACCTTTAATTGATGAGCGAATGCAGATGATCCAACCGAACCCGAACATTCGGTCTATTTCGCTTCTTACGTTTGAGTTTGAGAGGTAGTTTGTGGTACTGACTCTGATTTCATCAAACCTAGCCCTTGTAGAATTTTGTTGAACGACGCTTCAGGAAGGGCTTTGGTGAAGACATCAACCAGTTGATCAGTGGTTCTAACAAAGTGAATTTCAACGTTTCCATCTTCCACATGATCTTTAATGAAGTGATACCTCAGTGCTATGTGCTTAGTCTTGGAGTGTTGCACTGGGTTATGACAGATCCTAATTGCACTTTCAGAGTCACAATATAGTGGGATCTTTTTCATATTGAGTCCATAGTCTTTGAGTTGACTCTGGATCCAAATCACTTGAGAAGTACAGGATGCAGCTGCAATGTATTCTGCTTCAGCTGTGGACAAAGACACACACGTTTGTTTCTTTGATTGCCAGCTAACCAACTTCCCGTCAAAAAATTGGCAGCCTTCAGTGGTGCTTTTCCTGTCTAGTCCACAACCTCCAAGGTCTGCATCTGAGTAGGCCTGAACGAAGAAGCCTGAGTTGGATGGATACCATAGACCTAAAGAGGTAGTTCGCTTGAGATATCGTAGAATGTTCTTCACTGCAAGCATGTGAGGTTCGCGTGGGTTCGCCTGAAATCTAGCACAGTAACAAACAGAGAACATTATGTCAGGCCTGCTAGCAGTAAGATACATTAGTGAACCGATCATCTGGCGGTAAAGCGTAATATCAACAGCCGATTTATCTAAGGATGGAGTGAGCTTGGTGTCGAACGCCATTGGAACTTTGACCTTGGAATCTCCCATCATGCCAAATTTTGCAAGGAGAGTCTTCGTGTAAGCTTCCTGATTAATAAAGATGCCTTCGGGTCCCTGTCTAATATTTAAATCAAGGAAAATCTTAATTGGACCCATTGAGCTCATTTCAAATTTAGTCACCATCATCTTTTTGAATTCAGCTGTTAAGCTGGGATTTGTAGAGCCTAAGATGATATCATCGACGTAAATTTGAACAATCATAAGGTGGTTACCTTCCTTCTTACGAAAGAAGGTTGGGTCAACCGAACCTTGTTTGAATTTGGACATCTTTAAAAGCTTTGTCAGCGTTTCATACCAGGCTCTCGGAGCTTGTTTCAGTCCATACACGGGTTTGTCCAAAATATAACAGTGATTAGGATACCTTTCATTTACGAATCTAGGAGGTTGCTCCACGTACACTGTTTCTTCAAGTTCTCCATTGAGAAAAGCACACTTGACATCCATTTGGTAGACTTCAAAGTTTTTGTGTGCAGCATAGGAAAGAAAGATTCTAACGGATTCCAGCCTAGCAACAGGAGCGAAAGTCTTTTCATAGTCAATTCCTTCCTCCTGACAGTATCCTTTCACTACCAGACGTGCTTTGTTTCGAATCACGTTCCCTTCTTTGTCCATTTTGTTCCTAAAGACCCATTTGAGACCAACAACTGAGGCATCTGGAGGAGTTGGAATTAGTCGCCAAACTTTGTTCCTTTCGAATTCATTCAGTTCATCTTGCATAGCTTGAACCCAATCGGAGTGATCAAGAGCAGTGTTAACTGTCTTTGGTTCAACTTTTGAGACGAAGGAGTTAAACATACAGAATTCTACTTGTGAAAACAAGGAATTTTGTTTTGTCTTGAGTTGTGATCGGGTCAGAACCTTTTCAGATACATCCCCAACGACTTGAGAGACAGGATGATCTCTGGTCCATTTGACGAGAGGAAGGTAGTTTGGATCAAAGGATGGATCCAATTCAGCGTTTATCATCTCTTCTGGCTCGGATGGACTTCCATCGTCATAAAGCATATTGGCATGCTCCCCCTCGACAGATAAGCTTTCAGGAATGTCTTGAGTGTCTTGTGCTACAGAGGTTTCTGCTGTTGCTGAGCTTTGGGGTGTTGATGCACCTTCAGGTGGTGAGGCACTTTCAGTTGGTGTGGTACTTTCGGTTGATAAAGTGCGTTCGGGAGCAGTTTGAGAACTGTTCTCCCCCTCAACATGTGAGCTCGGCTGTGATGATGATGCGGATCCTCCCCCTCGACTGAAGCATTGTGTTGTGGAGGGTCGTCAGAGCTTGATCCTCCTTCATTCATTCTCTTTGCAGCATCATCAATAAGTTGCTTCAGATGATCTACCTTGTTGTTAGCTGCGTTGGCTTCTGAGAGAGTTGCCTTCTCTGGTTCATCAAATAACTCGATGAACTTCTCAAAGAGGTTTGCGATTGAGGCTGTGACTTGGCCAGTTTGGGGAAAGATTCCTCCAGCTGTATCTTCGTTGGCCTTTAGCTTTTTGACATAGCTATCATCAAAAGTCACGTAATAAGTTTCTTCTATTTTCCTCGAGCGCTTGTTTAATACCCTGTACGCTTTAGAAGTTAGAGAATATCCCAGAAATATCCCCTCGTCGGCTTTGACATCAAACTTGTTGCGGTGTTCTTTAGAATTGAAGATGAAACACCGTGAACCGAACACATGGAAAAACTTGACATTTGGCTTCCTGTTGTTGATGATCTCATAAGGAGTGAGAGTGAAGTGCATATTGAGATATGACCTGTTCTGTGTAAAACAAGCAGCAGAAATAGCATCAGCCCAAAAATATAAAGGTAAGGAAGCAAAACTTAGCATGGTTCGGGCAGCTTCACACAAAGAACGGTTTCGTCTTTCGACAATTCCGTTTTGTTGGGGAGTGTAGGGAGCTGAGAAGTTATGACTGGTTCCCTTTTCGGCCAAGAATTCTTCGAATTCTTTATTTTTGAACTCCAGCCCATTATCGCTTCTTATGTTGCGAACGACTTTCTTCAGCTGTACTTCAATCTACTTAATGAACGTCTTCAGTTTGAGAGTCGCTTCAGATTTTTGCTTCAGAAAGAACACCCATGTAAAACGCGAAAAGTCATCAACAATAACAAGAATGTACTTGCTACCACCGATACTTTCGATAGATGATGGACCACACAAATCAATATGAAGTAATTCTAGTGGTTCAACAACTTTAGTGTTTATTATAAATGGATGACCTTGACGACTCTGCTTGCCATTTCACATGCAGCACACAAATGTGCTCTATCGTACTTGAGCAATGGAAGACCTCGAACATGCCCTCCAGTGACAAGTTTGTTGATATCCTTAAAGTTGAGATGAGAGAGCCTTCGGTGCCATAACCAGCTTTCGTCAGATTGTGCCTTGGATAACAGGGAGATAGCTGGGTTCCCTTTGATAGGTTTGAGGTTCAGGGGAAACATCTCACCTTTACGCTTTGATTTGAGAATAACTCTTTTCGTCTGCTTCTCAATTATTTCAGAACCCTCATCATCGAATGAAACTTTGAGACCAGTACCTCCAACAAGCTAAGATACACTAATGAGGTTATGTTGTAGTCCTTCCACATATGCAACCTTCCTAATCGTGAAATCACCGTTTGTAATCATTCCGTAGCCTTTTATGGTGCCGAAGGAGTTGTTCCCGAACTTGACATTTCCACCGTTTGAAAGAGACCTGTATTCCCTTAGCTCTTCCTTCCTGTCATGTGACGCGAGCAGCCACTGTCAATGTACCATTCTTCGTCAAACTGCTCGTCACTGATAACCTGCAAAAATTAAGCAGATTTAGGAACCCAAAGTTTCTTGGGTCCTCGTGAGCCTTTCACAAGAACAAGAATAGTGAGAGAGATGTCAACAAGATATGTTCTTTAATTTTAGTAGGATTCGTTGCTTTTGATTTGGACTCTGGTTTAACTGATGAAACCTTCTGTTTCCCTTTTAGTTCAGTTGATGATTGAGATTTTTGAGAGTAAACAGAATGAGATTTAGAATGCGGTTGAGAGGAATTAGAAGAGTTTGAAGAATTTGAATAGTTAGAATTAGAGAGATTAGACGGAGATGAATTCTTGGCTGGAGACTCTAGGTGACCCTTTTGCTTTTGATCATTAGTGGAACCGACCCTAGAATTTTGATCTCTTTTGTTCTCAGAACCGAACCTTTGCTTTTGGTTGATGTAGTTCTCTGAACCGAACTTCTGCTTTCGGTTGGAGTCATTCTCTGAACCGAACCTTTGCTTTCGGTTGATGTTTTTCTCTGAACCGAACCTCTGCTTTCGGTTGTTATTGCTCTCTTGTGATTCAACAGGACTTTTCTCTGACTTTAAGTTCCTGTCACGATATGAGAAATAGGCATTTTGAGATTGCCAAAACTGTTTTCTTTCAGAGAGATTCTTCTTGTATCTCTGATTCCTTTGCTGTTTTTGATTTCTCATCTGCTTCGGTTGATGATGGATATTAGCTTTCGATTTCTTTTTTTCTTTAGCTGGTTCACTCTGAACTGATGAAGTTTCACTTGAAGGAGTGACTTCTTTTGCAGGAATTCCTTTTTCTTGAGGAACATCTTTTGTACCACTAGTGCTTGGCACATCGAAGCTATCAGGTTTATTCAAAGGTTCTGGCACATATCTGCCTTTGCTTTTCCATGAAATCCTTTCAGACAAACCTACCGTTTCGTCAGCATTGTCGATGGGAGCTGACCAGAAGAACTCGTCGCAACCATCAGCATTGTCTTCGTTTACAATTGCTGTGAGTTCAGCAGTCTGATGTTCGGTTACGCCTGTTACCTTGTACACCTGATTTGGAGTGGTTCTAACTTTTTGGTATACGACTGCCTTCTCTGCAAGGATCGGGGACTTTTGTTGGGACAAACGAGCAAACTCCACTGAATTTTCCAAAATAAGATTCTTGTGGTTTTCAGGTTCGCTCTTGACAAATTCTAAACAATCAACTGTGTCCTCTACAGAAATTTCACTCATATTGTCGTCCTCATTGAGCTCAGATGCATTTTCAACATCAATTTTATTTTCTGAGCTCAATTTGGCGTTCAATGAGTCAAATTTTTGTATGGTTTCGGTCCTCAGTTTCAGTTTATCATTTTCATCTAAAAGGTTTTTAAGCATGTCCTTATGGTCCTTGGACTTTATGAAAGATTCGATTTTGTCTAGTCCATACATATACGTCGGATTAACATCCTCAGATGAAATAACACTTTCACAATTATACGCTTCAGCATCAATTTCATCCTCCTTAAACTCAAGGAAGGGTAAAATCATGCGATGAATCTTTTGTCCTATTTCACAATCCAAATGAAGCTGAGTGATATTAGTGTAAAGACGTTTAGCAATCAAACAAAAAACATTTCGATGTTTTAAAAGCTTTAAATTGTCTCTTTGCAAATAAATGTTTTCATCTTTTGTTTTGATTAACTCCGACTCCTTCAGTTCGATCCACATCCTCCGTTCCTCACTCTTCGAAGACACCCTGCTTAATTGGTCAGTTAGGTTAGAATTGGTGACTCGAGTTTGAGTTAAACTACTGTCTAGATGAGAGATTCTTGAATTAATATTTTTTTTAATTCCTTTTCGTATGAGCATTGTGGGACTTTGAATGAAACAAAAACGGACTGTACCTTCTTGATCAGTTCATCAAGCTCGTTGAACTGCACGCTGAGCGGTTTAGCTGTAAAGCACAAATTCTGTTGCTCCTTCGTGTCCTCACTCCCACCATCCGTGTTGTATCCCCTCATCTGGGATATGTCGGACACCATCAAGCATTTTCCACCACTGCTCTCTTCTTTCGCCACATAAGCCTTTCCATGAGAAGGCTTCCTTACTTCATCATCTTCAGAGTCGGTTGACCAGACCTCCACACCGCCGAACTCATCATCCGCTACCGAACCCTGCACAATTAAAGCATTCATAAAAGGGTTAGCAGTAGATTTCTTCTTCCTGATCTCATCCAGCTTTTTTTGCAACAAAGCTTCTTCATCTTTTTCCTCGTCCTTTTCTGCGATTTTCTTGAGGACACAATCTTTTGTATAGTGGTTCTTTCCTCCACAGTAATAGCAGCTCACTCCCGAATCTCCTTCAGCTTTCGGTTCCCTCTTTGATTCTTCTACCTTCGGTTCATCTTTGACCTTTTCAGAACTATAACTCCCCTGCCAATTTCGGTTCTTGTTTGTGGGGAATCTCTTCTTGATGAACCTCTTGGGGTTTGACACCATCATAGCATAGTCTTGAGAAGTGAGGTCATAGTCCTCCAAGTTGAGGTCTTCTTCTTCCATCACTGCTTTGCTTTTGGATAGGAGGGCCAACGAACCCAGGCTTGAAACCACATTTTTCTCCTGTAACACGATCTTTTCTTGGGATTTCAGGATGCCCACCAGTTTTGCCAAAGAATAGGATTTGAATTGCTCATGCGCTTTAACTGTGGACACTACTACTCTCCACTCAGATCTGAGGCCGTTCAAGAACGTAACCTTCTGCTCAATAAGCTTCCTTTCAATGTCATGTTTAATCATCTTGCTAAGAAGATGATTGAAGCGATCGAACGTTTGAGTCACGGTTTCTTCGGCTCCCTGCTTGCATTCACCAAACTCGGACAAGAGTAAGGTTTGAATGGAGTGTTCAAGATCTCCGTCCATAGAATACAATTCTCGTAGTCTGTCCCATATTTCTTTTGCAGTCGTGCATGAACTCACCAGCCTGATAGTATCGGATTGAAGAGCGAATCTGATTAATCTCAATGCTTTGATATTGCACTGAAATTTATCTTTTTCGTCTTGAGCAATATCTTTAACGTCTTTCAAAAGATCATTATACTCCTTTTGAGTTTTAATAATCCTTGAAGTTGCTGAATGAGAAAAGGGTCCAGATACGATTGCTTCCCAGATGAGGTATCCATTGTCCTCAGATCCTATAACATAGTCTTCAAAGTGATGTGCCCAAACTTCATAATCATAGGTGTAAAGGATGGGAATCTTCGTTGTTGATCCAATGTTGTTCGAAATATTGATGGGATTGGATTGCGACTCGTCCATGCTTGATCAAATAACCTGTTAAAAGATCAGACTTGTAATGTAATAAATTAGGGCAAAACAATAAATATCGAGTTACGTCAATTATGGGATGACGGCTCAGTAAATATCAGTAAATGCGGAATAACCCTAATCGAAACCTTTTTCACAGAAAAGAAGTGTATGATTTACACAGCCTCCTGCTCTGATACCAATTGATGAGTTAAAAACTAACTTGAAAATCGATTAGATCTTTAAAACAGGTAAAATAATAAACGAGTAAACAGCAAGAACACAAGAATGGATCAAAGTGTGTTGAATGATTAATCAACAATCCTCAGCAGAGCTCGATAAAGAACTTCTACTGTAGAGGATTTAGGGTTTACAGGAACGATGAAGAAATAATCTGTGATCTATCGTAATTGCTATCAATCGTTAACCTAATATGCATGCAAGCATATATATTTATACTAAACCCTATCAGCTCACGGTTGGACAGGCCCAAACCGGAGTAACAAAACTTGGACTATTAACCGAGCCCAATAGACGCAATACATCAAAACGCTACGCTACCCAACAAATATTATAAAAATATTTTTAAAGAACCTTAAAAATAAAGAAGAAAGGTTTTCAGTTTGGACAACGATCAAAATAGGAATCAAATCATAATCAAATTTGTTGAAAAAAACCATTTATCCAAATTTATGAAGGGTTGGAGCAGTTTCTTAAAATAACACAAACCAAACCATATCACCATCTTCTTCTCTAATAAATGAAGGTTTTTTTGCCACTTGTCACACTCTCATGCATTATGTCACATGTCATTTTTTCATAATTTTGAGATATTTATTTTCTACTTGTCATTTATTTCATTTATCATTATTGAATATATACCATTAATTTAGTTTCTATAAATTAAACATATCATAATAACTATACTAATTTCAAATTTCAAACTTCAATTTTAATTTTAAATAAATTTACAATTGAAATCTGCGTACTTAAAATTTTGTTATAATTAACACATTTAATATACAGGTCTGACAAGTAACACATAATTTTAATTTAATTTTTTTTATTTTTTTTAATTTATATTTATTTCAAATTTCAAATTCAAATAAACTTGATGTTTAATCATTTGTATTTAAGATTTTGTTTTAATCAACCTGTATATTATACGGATATCACAACTAGTTTAAAATAAAAATTATGTCACACATGCAAGTGTGTGTGACATAATGTAACTCTATGTTTGAAAAGAACGTTGACTTGCATTTTGCAAGTCGCATGCAGGAGTAATAGCAGGGACTAGCTGTGGACTAACATTTTTAATTTTATAGACAAACATATTGTCCAATGAAAAGAAAGTTTTTCCCACTCATTAATGACATAAAATGTGCTGCATAATACATTACTTTGATGCGACTCGACGAGAGCATGATTGCACGACTACAAATTAAAAGACATTCCATTTATTAAACAGGTCCTACCAAACTAATTTAGTTTACGGTTTTCCTGACTGTGAATACCAAGCATGCATGCATAGATAAAATTAACAATCAGCGTAGCCACAACTTATGAAAGTCGTCATCACTTGAACCACCATCACCACAAAAACTAAACACAATCAGTTCCCGACCCAGCTCGCAAACCACTCTAGGACCTGCAAGATAATCCCGGCACAAGGGACAAGTCATGTGCCGGTGCTCTAAACAACGGTCCAAGCATTTCTGATGAAACAGATGCTTACATTTCAGCACACCTATCTCGTCATCTTCTTCAATCGCCGACAAACAAACTGCACATTCCACCGGGTCTGTTGAGGTCCAGTCATTGCCAAACCGGCTGGCGGCTTCAGGCTCATATTGACTGCTTTTTGGCATCTGAAACACAGTTTGGTGGTGAAAGAACGAGAGGTGGATGAGGAAATCCCAAACCCAGTTCAGATAAGCTACAAATGAGGACAAACTGCGTACTGGATTACTGAACATTTTGAGATTCAGCACGATCTTGTTTATCTAGTAAGGCTTTTCAGGTCTTCAAAAACAAATTCTATTGGAAATACAGGACCTTAAGATGGGGAATGATAGTGGAAATATATTTTGGTTTGGTGATGTATATATAGAGAATGGAGAGAACTCAAAGTAAGCATTAGTGGTGGAGAAGAAAAAGTCATTTCGGTTTGCTTATTCTTAATTCAGAAGAGTCTCTTTCAAAAAAAAAAATAATAAATAAATAAAATAAAATAAAATAAAAAAATCAATTCAGAAGAGTCAAAAAAATATTTAAATATTTTATTAAGATTTCTTAAAGTTTGTCAACAAAAAAAAAAAAAAAAAGGCAAACTCAAAAAATAAATAGCAAATTACACGAGTGGTCCTTATGGTTTACAGTAATTTGTCCGTTTAGTCTTTAATTTAATTTTTTAAATCAGATCATATGTGTAATTCAGTTATGTTATGGACTTAGTCCTAGACAAAAAATACTATATTAACCTCATAAGACTATTTTCATATATTTTTAACTGTTTATTTAATTATCAACTTTTATAAAAATATTAAGTGGGTCTCACCACCCAATGACTCTCGTTTTCTCTGTGGCTATATATACCTTCCTTGTTGGCATGTAGCATTGTGTACTGTAACCTTAATCTCTCCTCACCACTCTTCAAATCTGTATTAGAAGTTTTCGTACCATGGTTGCTTGCATGGAACATCGATTGTCGGCTCAGCCTTCCAACTTTCAGTGAAGTCGATGCAACCATTGCCTAACCTAGCTACCAACTCATTCCTTATTTTTGATCGTACAAGATTAATCTTGACCGACTAGTCCAAGCCATTACGGAATAGCAACTAGTATGATTATAGATACATATGTCGAAACCATCACCAGATTCATGCATTTTGAACCATCCTTAAGATCTATAGTTGCAGGTGGTGTGCCACATCCCTGGCCGACGGCGAAAGCGCCAGGCCATGCGCGTTAGGATGTTGGGATTTTAGGCCAAAGATATATATTGAGAAATACATATGATGTATTAAACAAAATAGCTTTTTATTCTTTAAATAAAATATGCTACATAATTTTCAAGGTACAATTAGGTTACGAAAGCAAAGTAGAAAAGTAAAACGCATAGACTCCTGGCTGTATCATTGTGGTTATCTCCTCCTTCAGACATGTTCATTCTCTTGAGAATACATATGCTTTGAAATGTCAACATAATGTTGATGAGTCCACACGTTTATGATTTTTAAAGCGTGAGTGTTTTAGTTTGTCTTGTTTATCCTAAACTTGCTTTCTCAAGTTTGTGTGTACTATCACTAGTTTCTTAGGTTGGTTCCTAGTAGTAGTCTATGATATCTAGTTTTAGTTTAACAAAGTTACGATGAGTTCCTATAACCAAGCTATGAATGTTGATCCCGAATATCCACGACACTTCATCGGACGCCACTGTGTTTAGAAAGTTATGCTTGCTTCGACATGTCGTCGGGTTGTAACTAGCAACCACAGAGGGTGTCAACCCTGTATAGATCTATACATATCTTTCCCACTCACTTAATATTTAACGATTATAGGTCGGAAGCTAGCTAAAAGTCTATCAACGTGTTCATGAATCGTGTCTCATCTAACTCTTCTTATGGGGGCCACCCCTGGTTAGTCATGTTGTTATTCGCGTTGTATATATACGGTTTTACTTATTATATATATTATTCATCTGATATATATATATATATATATATATATATATATATATATATATATATATATATATATAATTAGTGTTTTTTTGCGTAGCCGATCGAGTATTTGGGCATACTAACACTAGGTATTAAACTTATCCAAAGGGTGGCTAAAATAACGAGTTTCAGCGTTCCCTAGCAACTAGCCACCATGAAAACTAGGTATAATATTAGCTAAGGAGTTTGGGCAGAGTAACTACGGGGAATAATATCATCCTAATGTTATGAGCATAATTATCTAACTACAATTAGTAATAACTATGTAAAGTTACATTTTAGACATGTATTCACCCGAAAAGATTTGGAAAATGGGGCCGTGAACTCACCTGTGGGTTATGAAAACGTTGTGGTAGGGTAGAAATGACAAGTTCACACTTCAAGAGATACCTGGGGCGATGGCACGTGGAACGATATAGAGAGAAAAATGAAGAGATAGATGAGGAAATGAGTTGCTGAAACCTGCTATTTATAGCCAATTTTGGATTGTGCATCGCATATCACACGCCGCGCAAGTTAACACGAACTGCACGATGTTGCCACGTATCCTCATCTCAGCGTACCACATCGTCCCATATCCCAACATATTGGGTGTCAGTGTGCACGACGCAATGTGCGCGAGCATGCGCGAAGTTAAAAATTTAACTTTGAGATTCTGTAACTCTCGCATACGAACTCCGTTCTCCACAACTCTTATATATCTGTATAGGTCTCATCATTCTCTACAACTTTCTTGTTGGTCGTTTTGTTTAGTTTTGACTTTTTTTTTTCGACGTGTTTTTATTACCGTTAAGATTTTATAAAATCATATTTCTCTCATATGATGTCTGTTTTAGGCATTCCTTGCCTCATAATTCCTACTTTAAGTAGTACTATGATTGCCTAGTTGGTGACTGATGTGTGCAAATAGCTACACGTAATTTTACCTAATATCCTACAATCTATTCGACCCAGGGTGGTATACCCATTTGCAAATAGTATAGCATAAAAGTCGGGTATCGAACACAGGGAACTGTTTTAATTAATTAACCTACTTACTATTAAATTAACCTAAAATTCTAAGCTAAAGTAAAAATGGTTTTTATCTAATTTTGCAAGTTTAGACAAACTTAAATTCTCAACAGCTGATTCAATCAAATATTAGAAACACTTCTGTTAGTTCGAATCTACTTTCCCTCAATGGTTAACTATTAATTTATGGATAACTAGTTTATAACCCGTGTGAACCACGTTATAAAATTAATTAAACTTTAATAGTTAAATTTTAAAATTATTAATAACTTATTTTAAATAAATTATTAATTAAGAGGTTTTTTTAGTTATATAAAATTATATTCATTGATTTAAATAAATATGTAAAATTATATTACTTTATAATTTGTATTAATTTTATTTTAATTTTTATTCTAATGTTGTTAATTCAATGTAATTAGAATGGGAAATTTAAAATTTGAAATTTGAAATGGAGAATTAATATGTTGACAAATGGTGTGCATTAATTATAAGACATAATAAGATGAAATATGCCAAAAGAAAAATAAAATTTGCATTAATTATGAGACTTAATATGGTGACATATGTCAAAAGGAGATTAAAAACTACTCTTTTATTAGAATAAGGATTCTTGTCGGTTGTCAATGAATATTTTATTAGCAATTCAAGTCCAAATAAACTTATATTGAATTAATTCATGTAGATCTATGCATGATCACACATAATTTAACACATAATCAATTATTAAATGGATTGGAGCTATGTAAGATTGATTAGTGAAACACAATATTATAGTCAGAATATATGTTCTCTAGCACAACCAATACTAATACTTTAATCGCTTACTAAGATTGGTTAGATCCTAGCTCTAGAAATTCAATGTTCACTAAATTACTATGTGTCAAGCTCATGCAACTTAATAATAACTAAACTACACAGAGAACATGAGTTTATGCAATCCTAAGTATCAAGTTCTAACATGTTAGGTATAAACAATCAAACACAAGGAAATAACCAACTAAAAGTATCCATAACCAATTAATTAATTCATGAGTTCCAACTTCATCTAGCTAACAGAAGCAGCTAGATTTAGCTACTCATAGTCATAATCAAACAACAAAACTTCATAAGTGAGAACATACTAATGTACCAAATCAAAAACTAAGTACGATCTCCTTCTTTTTCTTCCTTAGTGTTATTACTTGGATTTCTGCCTTCTTTTTCTCTAAGAAACATCTTCTAGAAGTTCTATTCTCTCCAGCCAACCTCCAAAACCCAAAAGTACCAAGGATAAATATACTTATCATGAATTAAAACTCCACGTCATGGATTAGGACTCCACATCGTGACATTAGATGAATCCTTATTGGGCAAGGATTTCGACTTTTCTTGTACTGACACATCGTGAAAATGAAGTTCACGACGTGGCTTCAACTGTTTATGTGGATTTTCTTTTCTTTAATTCTCCAAGCCTCTAAAGTCCCATCACTTGTCGCTTTTAGTCCTTGTTCTTCAAGAATGCTCCTTCTAGCTGCAAAATACAAATTTAATCTTATAAGTACCACTTATCTATGAAAATAACCATAATATTAATCAAAATGCATTCAAATAATGCCTAAAAATATGTATAAATATTGCAATATCAGTGACTTTTTCCAAAAGTCGACCAATCTCCGTGTAGTTTTCGTCATTGTTACTTTTTAAGTACGGTAGATATTTATTTATCATAAATACCATGCCTCACCTATATTGTGTTGGATTACAAAATTTAAATTTCTGGAATCAGGGTAACTTATAGAGTCTAATATGTTAACTTCTCTAAAAGTGACGCGACTTTTTGTGCACTAATCTTTGAGCCTAATGGTTGATGTAATTAGGGACAACAAATTCAAATATAGTAAAATATATCACGCGATTACAAGGATGTCCTTATTACATTTGTACATCCTATCGTTAAATATTATCGGTGGTTGGTGACTTATTCTCTCGGTTGTCACATGGTGGGTCTATTGGAGGATTTGCGGTGATCCGTAGTTTTCAAAATTAGATCATCAAGGTTGGTGTTATCGTTGGTACTAGAGAATTCGTTGGATAATATGACTTAGTTTCCTATTACTTTCATTATTATGAATAGATCCATTGGTAATCGGAACTTCAAATAGCTTCAGACTTCGATTAGGGCTAGTTCTCGAATAATGTTGTTGGATTATGAGAATAACGCCTCGTTATCATAGATAGATTGATTATCTGATTTTTTTTCTTTAAATCAATTGCTACAATCATCAAAATTCAAATTGTGTTATGTAATCGAACAATATATCTATATTGAGGAGTTGGGGATGAAGATGTCTGACTATATATTGTTTGAATTGAGCGTTAATTGACTGTATTTTAAATCTATTTGATATGAATGGAGCATTGTGACTGTCTTTTAATTTTATTTGGTTTTAATGGTTTAAACAGAGTGCGTGAGTTACATGTCAAAGCGCTTGAAAGTAGTGTCGTCAATTAACCATTTTGTATCCTATTTAGTATGATTTTATTTTTTTGTGTTGTCTTGTTGGAGTCGATCTTACAAAAAAAGACGAATAGAACTGGGAAAGGGGTGTGAGGGGAGAGGCCTAGGTTTGGGTGGAATAATGGGACCCATTAGAATTTAATAAAAACAAAAAATAGTTATATAAGAAATAAATATAGCACCCATTTTCCAGATTGGATTAGTGGGTGGTATAAAGGAGTAAAATGCATGGTTTTTGAGGTAAACCATATACCACATCGTGACATGAAGGGTGTCATGATGTGGCATGAAGATTAAAGACCGTGTGTTCGGAAATATTTTCACGACATGATGAATGATGTGCCACAATATGACAGAACTTGTAGCTAAGCCCAAGAATTTTTTAGGGTTTCATCCATATTTAAAGCCATTAACTCATGGCCTAGGGTCCTTCTCAGCCTCCAACCTCTCCTAATGAAACCCTAGCAACATTTCATGTCTATGAGTTTGTTTTATTGAATAGAGGCTTTATTATTAGCTTTTAGTGTGACTTGAAGAAGGACGAAGTTCATTATGGTGCAAGGAAGTAAGGAGCTAGCTTAGATCCCTCTTTCCCTTCAAATTTTGGAGTTGTTGGAGGTGTAAATATCACGTCTTGATCCTTGATCTTCTTGTTTCCAGTTTGGGCTCATTTATATGTTTTTGGTCCCTCCCATGAATGTTCTTGGAGTTTAAGGAACTCTAGAGCTTGTGCTGACTTTCAAATGGTCCTTAGGTTTCTGAGAATGAGAAAGAGTCATGTTTGGAGCTATTTTGGGTCCATGAGTAAGTTAGGGTCATATTAACGACTTAATGGACTTAGGGTTGTCGATCTAGCTTTTGGGTGGTCTCTTAATGGATAAAGTTGGAAACTTCATCCATTAAGTTAATGAAAGGAACTCGATCTAATGTTATGAGCCTTGATATGAGGGGATTAAGTACTTAATGAAGATTTTGGCTTTCTTCCAGAAGTCATGACGTGAAAAGGAGTTTTTTACAACAAGATAGTGCTCGAAATCGCGACTATTTTGTCCTTGCTCTCTCATGACATGACACATGGGTTGTCACGACGTGGCGTTGACTTTGACTAAGTTGACCATTGACTTTGTGGACCTTTGACCATTAAATTTTGACCAGTTTGACTTGGGGTCAAACTTGAAGGATTTAGATTGTTGACTAAGGATTCATCTATTTTGGTGATTAGTCGGTTCATGGGTTTAAGTTGTGCAAGGAGTTAGAGTGTGGTTATGCTTCTCCTGGTTTGGTATTCAAGTGAGTTTCTCACTATGTCACGTATCGCATTGTATGTCCTTTTCATGATAGAATGGATGTGCTGCTAGAGCACAAGTATGTTAGTGGCTGATATAACTCTTTTTATGTATGTGCGGTATGGGAAACTTAGTGCCATTGTATGCTAGACAGATAAGGTCTTTCCTATTGAATGTATGGTACTGTTAGGGGTTATGCTTTGTTAGGGTAACTAGGGTAGACCAATTATCAGGATTATGTATGACTGACCAGCGAAGGACTTAATTGAGAAGTGGTCAATGGCTATGTAATTGGTAAAGGTTATTACTAAAGTTATAAATACGCTACCATGTTATTATGTGCTCATGATACATGACTGTGTGATAGTGATAGCTTGGGTTCTATGTAGATTAAGTTGGATAGCCTGAGAACTTTTGATCTAATACCTGGTTGTGATGTTCTCGTTTGATTGTTCGCTCTCGGTTGGGTCATCTGTTCAATTTTCTATCTATTCCCTGATAATATATGATTTTATGATACATGAAAGACTATGGTAGTGTAACATCCCTAATATAATGATAATATTTTTCATTTTTAAAATCATCAAAATGATACAACATGTGTCTCAAAACCATCATAAAAAAATGTATCAAAAACATCAGAGTAAAGTAATCATCGATGTGGAAACCATAAGGGGATGTTGTGCGATCATGTTAGACCTTTCCCTTTTGAATTGGAAGTACCTATGTTACACCCCCAAACCGGAACGGCAGAAACGTTCGGGGGTGGAGGAGGTCATGTTTAGTATCACAACACATGTATCATAGTAATCATAGTAACAAACAACCATTGTATTAATATTAAAGTGTTTACAAAGTAGTGATTCACAAAATATTGAATTCAAAAGTAAATGACAAAACAAGACATGAAGCTACTACACTTCATCTTCTGAATCCCAGAGTGCGTACCTGTCCACTATTCTCCTGAGAATACAAGTTATTTTGAAATAGTAGATCAACATTTAAGCTGGTGAGTTCATAAGTATTTTAGTGATGTAAAGTAAGTTGTAAGTTCTTTTTAGAAAATTTTGCATGTTCCCCTAGAAGATCCTATATCTTCTGATGCGATGAACGATAAGTAAAAATGACTCTACAATCGTTTCTATAGGTACTAAATGGATACAAGTTATATACAATTTAGAGTAAACAAACAATCGATTGTGGGAATCTACCCTAAGCCCACAACCTAACAAGGAACATGGAATGAGGCGGAAGTCAAACATCCCATTGTTTGTTAGATCTTCGTTGTATATAACCCTGGCATATTCATTTAATACTTACGGAGTTAATTGTAATAGTTCTTTATATTTGATGAAAACATTCCTTAAGAAACCCTTATTTCTTTTAGTTAAAATGGTAAGCATAATAGTTTCTTCTATGATCACTAACTTT
The DNA here is from genome assembly GCF_002870075.4 of Lactuca sativa. Taxonomy (NCBI): domain Eukaryota; kingdom Viridiplantae; phylum Streptophyta; class Magnoliopsida; order Asterales; family Asteraceae; genus Lactuca; species Lactuca sativa. The sequence goes on along the minus strand of NC_056625.2, from coordinate 84,641,247 downwards.
ATACAAGCTCTATATAATCTAATATCAAACAGATAGTTAATTGTGTGAATCTGCCCTAAGCCCACAACCAAACAAGGAACATGAAGTAAGGCAAAAAGCACACATCTAACTACTTATCGGATATTAATTATATATAACTCTGATGTATAAACTAAGGTATTATAGAATTAACCACTAAAGGACCTTTAAGTTATATTGGTTTAATAAAATGGATTAAACCCTATTACTGATAAGTTTCTAGTTTAGTCTACTATATGTTCTATCTGAAAAGTATGTTTTTGTACTAGAAAACGGTGTATTGAATTAGTATACTATGACCTGACCCATACCTGGTGCTTCTTATAATTTCTTGGTGTATACGGGATATATATATATATATATATATATATATATATATATATATATATATATATATATATATATATATATATATATATATATATATATAACTAAGATCGAATAAATAGTAGACAAGGTGCATCTGCTCTAAGCCCACAACCAAACAAGGAACATGAAATGAAGCGGAAAACATACACACTACTGTCTATCGGACCCGACTAATATATATCCCTGATGTATGCACTAAGGAATCATAAAGTTAGCAATATAGGCACCTTTTTAAGTAAATGTACTAAGACTCGATTGTAATGTTTGTCTTTTGTAAGTTTTCCCAAGTTTAAGACTATCTTTACTAGAAAATAGTTTGCATTACTTTATATGGGAGAAGATCACCCTATGAATGTAAGAAGAAAATGAAAGTATTCAGTAATATTGTATAAGTAATTACTGAATCACTAACTACCTTAAAACTGGTTCGTTAATTAATGTTAAAATGTGATGAGGTTGTAACCATACTGATATGACACGTGTTTAACACGACGATCTAAAGGTGCCGTAACTGATGTGACATTTGTCATCCGTAGACTCACTGTAGCTAGTAGCAAGGTGTGGGTTGTCAATCCCGTATAGATCTATACACAAACTCATGCTCTCCCTCCAGGAGACTCTAGTTACAAAACGCAACCTAACAAGTATATTGTTATGCCGTGAAGTAGTGGTTTCACATTATCATTATCTTGTTCTTGTTATCGTATGCTCCTTCTGTTCTAGTGTATAGTATATTCCTCCCCGTTTCTCTTTATAGTATGTTCTGAACTGACTCCTTTGTGTCTCATTGTACTAGAAATAGTGAGTAGTAGTCCTTTAAACTATACCTATTATAGTTTACTAGTAATGTTGTTTTACTGACTGCGTATGTTTGAACACCTTTGCTACCCAAAAGTATTGAATTGATATGAAATATTTTGTTTGATAACACAGTTTGAAGTATAAGAAATCTCTTGGTTTGATAGTTATAAATCACATGTGATTGATTATACAACTATATGGTTTTCTACTTGTATTCCCCCCCCCCCCCCCCATAAAAGCATTTAAAATGATTTAAAAGATAAGTTAAGGATACGAACTCCCTTGGTAAGAGCGAATCGGGAAGCGTTTCGTTGCTAGGAAAGATCTTTCTTGACGTAACCGCGGGCTTTTGGTGAAGAAAGGAGCTTCACGCGGGCAGCACTTCGACTGGAAAGACGCAAGTTTCTCGGGAACTTTGGGACTTCGGGCTTCCGTCAGGGCTTGGACACGTAACCGGGGCATCGGGGTAGTCTCGAGATTCTTAACATAAAGAAAAAGTAGAAAGGGAAGTAGAGTTGAGCAGCCTAAACCCGAGACCTTCGGTTTCTATTTATAGGGAGTGATTTTGGAGCTCACGTCATGGGCATGGTATGGCTCACGTCATGAGGTCGATCCTATCCACCTGCTGACTCAACTTCTGACAGTCCAACGCTGGAAATCCTATTCTTCCCTGGCTCATGTCGTGAACTTCAGGCTCACGTCGTGTGACCTTTGACAATGTGGGGATTCGTGTCCCGAATTTCAGAAATTCATATCTCTCGCATACGAGATTGTGCTCTACAACTTTCGTTTAGACTCCGTCGGCTAATTTTGACTTAATTTTTAATAATCCATTTTTAACAGACCGGGACTAGAAAAGTCCGTTAAAAATCCATAATTTGTTCATCCAACGTCCCTTTTCATCTGTCTTTTTACCATCGTACTACTATTGTCTATATCTTCAATTCTCGTTTAGGTTGCGTCGGTTAAAAGTCGCTCGATCTCTATTTCGAGTTTTTAGCTTTCTACTACTATATCCGAAACTTAGAAAAATCATAACTTCCTCATACGAATTCATATTTGGACGTTCTTTTTATGTATGTTTACGGGTTAATGATATCTACGACTTTCATTTAGATAACTAAGGTTGAAAAGTATTCTATTGAAATTTTGCATTTTATGCTTAACATTGCTTTACCGGCTAAAATTTTTTCGGGTTGTCACATCATCCCCCTGTTAGATGGAATTTCATCCCAAAATTAGCTTTCCTAGTTATACTCTTGGGGTTGCGCTCCTCTGAATGGCAGAACATCCACTCATAGACCTGGGCAACTTTGCCCTAATGCTCATGATAGGATTCATACCTTGTCCATCTATCATGACTTCGTCTATACAAGTCGTATATAATAAAGATTAGTAAGACGGTCGGATGTGCGACTCTGCCCCAGGTCCACAACCAGACAAGGAACAGGAGATAGGGCGGAAACACACATACTAAATTTGCGTAATCATAATTATATACCACCCTCGCGTATACACTTAATAGTGATAGGTGGGCTGTATTCGTCCGTAGCCTCTGTGCTCGAACTTGATCTGCTGGACGAGTGGTAGTTCAGAAAGGTCTACTGAGTATACGGTGGCAAGGTTTCGGAGGGAAGAGTACTCCTTGCATGAGTACTTCGGGATCTAGAAAACAAGAGACAATACGGAGGTCTAGTTCGGGTTGTCGTTACGAATGACGAGGGTTTCATGAATTTTTCGGTTAAGACGACGGGATTTCGAAATATATGAACTTAGTATGGTGAGGAACATGCCAATCCATGACAAATGATGACAACAGACTCCTTACCAAAACAAAAGTTAGGCCGATTTGAAAAAGCGTTAGTTATATGATAGTATATCCCGAGTGTGCTCAACAATGTACTTTCTGTAGACTTTCTAGTGCTTTCTGTTTTCTCCTTGATAAAAACATTGTCACAAATCATATCCTGATGAGCAAGTACTAATATTGCAGTGTTTTGATAACTAGTGTTGATACTCTATATTATGATCCTCCTCGGTACCTCTATGATCTCCTGCCATATACAAGTTATGTATAATTACAATGAATAAGACGGTCGACTGAGTGGCTCTACCCCAAATCCACAACCAAACAAGGAACATGATTTAAGGAGGAATCAATCACTCTATGTCTGCAAAATTTTAGCTATGCACAACCCTAATGTACATACTAATCCATCATATCTTCCCTGAACAGATCTTTTGTTCTCTCATGAATGATGTGACTTGTTTCAGATGAGTGAGATATTATAATTACTTTTAAATGTTCCCCAAGTTTTCATCCTATATAAATATAAATTAATTTTTAAAGTAATTCTTATTTCGAAGACGCACCGTTGGTCGTTGGGGACTCCGGGGTAGCTTCTCCTGCAGTGATCATCAAAATTTGTCCATCCGTGCCTGAGTTCTTCATTATCGGGCAATCCCTCTTGTAATGCCCAGTCTCACCACAGCCATAGCAGGCCTAGTTTACTTCTACTTTGGGGACTTGGGAGATCGGTTGTGCTGGTGCCCTGCAGAACTGGGCAGTGTGCCCCTTCCTATGGCAATTCAGGCATTTCATTTCCCGACATACTCCGGTGTGGTGGTAGTTACACCCATCACACTTTGGGAGAGTTCCAACATCTCGAATGGTAGATGCTGGAGTAGCAGGTGTTGTGGCGGCGTATATAGTACCCATTTGTTGCTCCTGCGGGGTTTCCTGTGTCATTCGCCCTTTCCTCTTTTTCCCCGAATTTCGTTTATATTCCCCTCCCTTTGATGGCTAGGGAACAGGGACCACCACGCCATGGCGGACTCCATGGTCAATGAGTCACTAGGCCAGGTGTTGGGCACTATCGAAGGTAGTTTGGTTGGAAGACAGCACATCCCCTTGAACCGGGGAAGATAACCCCCAGATGTTCCTTTCTATCTTCTTACTCTCCGGGGTCACCATCCCAAGACACAGAGCTGCAAGGTCGCTAAACCTGTCAGTGTAGGCCACTATGTATGATCCTACCATGGTATGCTCCCATAGCTCTTGTTCCAGCTTTTGTACTTCGCCCCTTGTGCAGTATTCTTCCAACATCATTTCTTTCAGGTTTTTCCAACCTATCGAGTTAGCCACTGGTAGGGTCAGTGACTTGACATGGCCGTTCCACCATATTAGAGCTCTGTCTGAGAAAGTGCAGGCAACAAACTTAACTTTGCTCCCTTCTGGGCACAGAAAAATTGCGAAGACCGAATCTGCTTTCTCGAACCATCACATTAGAGCAATAACTCCCCCATTTTCATTAAAGTATTTCGGTTTGTAGTTCATGAAGTCATTGTACGAACTCTCCCGGGGGTATCTGTGGGTAACTCTGGGGTTTGTTAAGTGGGTACCGCTACCGGCTCCGTTGGTACCACTTACACTGATGTAAGTTAGAGCAGTTGTTACTGTAGCTGCTATTGCTGCTTGGAGAGCAGTAGGATCGAATTATGGTGTTGGCTTTTTTTTTGGGTCATTGACTACATGTCTTACAGGTCTACCGCAAGGCATCTTTTGCTAAAAGAATACAAAGACGGGACTTGAATAAGTCTATAGCAGTGGTTATAAGTCGAAAGCTGAATGACTAAGTAATCCTAGTTCTGAGTGCATCTGGTTCTTACTTTCATAGGGTTATGGAAACAGTTCATAAAAGGGAGTATATATAAAATAAACTCTATAAATCAGAAGTGGCTATCCTCGAATGAATATCTGTGAATTAAATAACTTATACTTCTTGCACGAAAAGAAATAATCCTAACACATAGTGTGAGTAGTGAAATCACCAGCACACCAAGTCAATTAAGGTTATTATTTATTAGTTCGGCGTATATGACGTTTTAGTTTATCCGGCTGATCATTCCTTGGAAATCTCTTCTTGAGTCTCTTTTTGTTCCTCCTCGAGTCCTCTGCTAACTGCTATGATGGAGTGGTTACATCTGTCAGGGTTTTTCGTACGAGAATGTAAATGTCTAAAGAATCTATGATGTTTAAGTGTAACATTATCGGGTGATCCTTACTGGGTCCTCCTATAATTGCGCAATGTATACAAGTTGTATATAATTTAAGATTAAATAAACCTTCGAATAAGTGATCCTACTCCAAAACCACAACCAAACAAGGAACAGTAAGTGAAGCATAGATCACCAATTCTAAGTCTATAAAATCTCAATTATATAAAACCTTGAGAGTATACAGTCCGGAATCATAGACCTACCAGAAGGTCCTTTTAAGCTCTCACATAATTTATTTATAGTGACCAAAATACTCCTATAGTATTTTAATGTAATGAACTTGGTATGTTTTAAACTTGTTGTTGTCTTGTAGTATCATCAAATACTCCCATAGTATTTTAACTTTATGTTCTGATCTAGAATTCCCTTGAATCGAGTTATGTAAGTTTTAAGACTATTGCAACACCACATCACTCCCAAAAACATTTCGGTCACATCTCGAATGAATATAGTTGATTAGGCTATACTGATCCCAAATATGATTACATAACTGTCTAGGTTTGACTGCAGTGTTCAACCTTTAAATAGTTTTGTTCTGTTCTTCTTGTGATACTTGTTCTAGTATGTATATATGTATAAGAATGTATGTATACTTTTATAAAGTATTGTTATATATTTAAAATATATTATTATCCAGAGCACTTCGGCCCCATTATATTTATAGTTGTATATCTTTTATAGGTTGATATACTTAGTTCACTATAAACAATGCTCTAATAGCAATTTGTCACACCCCCAAACCGGAACGGAAGAAACGTTCGGGGGCGGAGGACGTCATGTTTAGTATCACAACCATTATATTAATATTAAAGTGTTTACAAAGTAGTGATTCACAAAAGATTGAATCCAAAAGTAAATGACAAAACAAGACATGAAGCTACTACACTTCGTCTTCTGAATCCTAGAGTGCGTACCTGTCCACTATTCTCCTGAGAATACAAGTTATTTTGAAAGAGTAGATCAGCATTTAGGCTGATGATTTTACAAATATTTTAGTGATGTAAAGTAAGTTGTAAGTTATTTTTAGAAAATTTTGCATGTTCCCCCAGAAGATCCGCTATCTTCTTATGCGATGAACAATAAGTAAAAATGACTCTACAATCATTTCTATAGGTACTAAATGGATACAAGTTATATACAATTTAGAGTAAACAAAAAATCGATTATGGGAATCTGCCCTAAGCCCACAACCAAACAAGGAACTGGGAATGAGACGGAAGTCACACGTCCCATTGTTTGTTAGATCTTCGTTGTATATAACCCTGGCGTATTCATTTGGTACTTACCGAGTTAACTGTAAAAGTTCTTTATATTTGATGAAAACATTCCTTAAGAAAACCCTTATTTCTTTTAGTAAAAATGGTAACCATAATAGTTTCTTCTATAATCACTTAGTTTATACAAGATATATATAATCTAATATCAAACGGATAGTTAATTGTGTGAATCTTCCCTAAGCCCACAACCAAAGAAGGAACATGAAGTAAGGCGGAAAGCACACATCCAACTGCCTATCGGATATTAATTATATATAACTCTGATGTATAAACTAAGGTATTATAAAATTAACCACTAAAGGTCCTTTAAGTTATACTGGTTTAATAAAATCGATTAAACCCTTTTACTGATAAGTTTCTAGTTTATTCTACTACATGTTATCTGAAAAGTATGTTTTTGTACTAGAAAACGGTGTATTGAATTAGTATACTATGACCTGACCCATACCTGGTACTCCTTATGATTTCTTGGTGTATACGGGATATATATATATATATATATATATATATACATATATATATATATATATATATATATATATATATACATATATATATATATATATATATATATATATATATATATATATATATATATAACTAAGATCGGATAGATAGTAGACTAGGTGCGTCCGCTCATAGCCCACAACCAAACAAGGAACAGGAAATGAAGCAGAAAACATACACTCTACTATCTATCGGACCCGATTAATATATACCCCAGATGTATGTACTAAGGAATCATAAAGTTAGCATTATAGGCCCCTTTTTAAGTAAATGTACTAAGACTCGACTCTACTGTTTCTCTTTTGTAAGTTTTCCCAAGTTTAAGACTATCTTTACTAGAAAATAGTTTGCCTTACTTTATATGGGAGAAATTCACCATATGAATGTAATAGGAAAATGAAAGTATTCAGTAATATTGTATAAGTAATTAATGAATCACTAACTACCTTAAAATTAGTTTGTTAATTAAGGTTAAAATGTGATGAGGTTGTAACCATACTTATATGACACGTGTTTAACACGACGACCTAAAGGCGCCGAAACTGATGTGACATTTGTCACCCGTAGTCTTACAAGTCCCACTTTAGCTTGCAGCAAGGTGTGGGGTGTCAATCCCATATAGATCTATACACAAACTCATGCACTCCCTCCAGGAGACTCTAGTTACAAAACGCGACCTAAGAAGTATATTGCCAAGCCGTGAAGTAGTGTTTTCACATTATCGTTATCTTGTTCTTGTTATCGTATGTTCCTTCTATTCTAGTGTATGGTATGTTCCTCCCTGTTCCTCTTTATAGTATGTTCTGAACTGAATCATGTATGAACTAACTCCTATATGTCTCATTGTACTTGAAATAGTGAGTAATAGTCATCTAAACTATACCTATTATAGTTTACTAGTAATGTTGTTTGAATGACTGTGTATGTTTGAACACAGTTGCTACCCAAAAGTATTGAATTGATTTAAAATAGTTTTTTTGATAACACAGTTTGAAGTATAAGAAATCTCTTGGTTTGATAGTTATAAATCACATGTGATTGATTATACAACTATATGGTTATCTACTTGTATCACCCCCATAAAAACATTTAAAATCATTTAAAAGATAAGTTAGGGGTATGAACTAACTTGGTAAGAGTGAATCGGACTACATTTTGTTTCTAGGAAAGATCTTTCTTGATGTAATCGCGGGCTTCTGGTGAAGTAACGAGCTTCACGCGGGCAGCATTTCGACTGGAAAGACACAAGTTTCTTGGGAACTTCGGGACTTCGGGCTTCCGTCAGGGCTTGGAGACGTAACCGTCAGAACTTCAGAAACTCATATCTCTCTCGCATACGAGCTCTGATTTTGACGTTCTTTATATTCATGTGTGGGTGAGATTATGCTCTACAACTTTCGTTTAGACTCCGTCGGCTAAGTTTGAATTTATTTTTAATAATCCATTTTTAATAGGTAGGGACTGGAAAAGTCCGTTAAAAATTCATAATTTCTTCATCCGACTTCCGTTTTCGTCTGTATTTTTACGAACATACTACTATAGTTGAGATCTTCAGATCTCATTTGGGTTGCGTCGGTTAAAAGTTAATCGATCTCTATTTCGAGTTTTTAGCTGGCTACTGCTATATCCGAAACTTAGAAAATTCATAACTTCCTCATACGAAGTCAGATTTGGACGTTTCTTATTATGTACGTTTATGTTTTAATGATATCTACGACTTTCATTTAGATACCTAAGGCTAAAAAGTACTCTATTGAAATTTCGAGTTTTATGCTTAACAGTGCTTTACCGGCTAAAAAATTTTCGCGTTGTCACAACCTAACAATGTTAAACCATAAAACCGTAAGCATAAAGCTTAGTGAGTTCCCTAAAATACCAAAAACCGAAAAATGGGTCCTGGAAAACATACAATAAATCGTGCTAACCCAATAATAATTGGGCCCAACCCAGTAATAAGTGGGCTTAGCCCAATAATAGATTGGTCCGACCCAGCATATAATAAATTTGTCGAACCTAGCATATAATAAATATGCTCAGCCCAGCATATACATGCAAGAGTCACAAAGACAGCTAGCATCTTACAATATAGTGAGAAGACTCACCTCCCTAATGAAGTCATAAGTTAACGACTTGCACAATCAGGAAATAGATGTTAAACGCCACCTAGATCACCACACAAGATAAACTTTTAGGCTATCTTTCTAAAAATAGAAATTTGACTGAAAGTCAACAATCAAAAGTCAATGGTCAAAGCTAATGTAAAAAATTGCCAACAACGTCCCTCCACGTCGTGGCCTCCCTTTGGCCACGTCATGGGCACAAAACATGAAAATAGTCGATGATTCCTCAATTGTTATGTCGTGGGAACTGGGTTTGAACAGCTTAACGGGTTAAGTTGTTTTCTCCCGATTTCAAGAACTTCAAATCTCAAATCTGGTCCTTTCCAAGGTCTTAATGGATAAAGTTTCCACCATTACCCCTTAACACATCCCTATGAGCCTAGATCTAAATTCTAAGGCCCAAAAAGGCAACTTAATGCATGCGATTAAACCATTAAGCATTTAATCCATGAAGTCTTCAATCCAAAACTTCTAGCAGAACATTAGGGACCCTAATGATCCTAAAAAAGCAAACTTTAAGGACATGCATACCACATACATGTCATTTCCCAAATTGAAGCAAAAAGATGCAATATAACCTAGAATTCAAGCAAGGTTTCCAAATCACCACCATTTCTTTAATCTATGAGATATAATGCTCTAGTGACATAAAAAACCCATAAAGTTTCACTTTGATGATGCCGAATCTCAATCAAATGATTAATGAAAGATATAATATGGAATAAGAACACGATGATTAATCTTCAATGCACACTATTATTGAATAGTCGGGTACATATGATTCTTGATTACACTTGGTTCTCTCTTGTTTCTCTCCAAAATCACGTTCTAAGCAATATGGCAGCCCCCAAAACGTCCCTCTCTACTATCTAGGATCAAATAACACAATTTATACCTAGACCAAATAACCAAGGCCCAGCCAAAAACCCAAACAAAACGATATTAAGCCTAACCGAAATCACATGTGATTTCGGTCCAAACAACACCAAAATATGGTGTTTTCGGTCCTAGACCGAGAAATCTAATAGCTTATGAAATGCAAAGTATAAACCATAATTTACGACCTAACAATCTCCCCCTTGTTTATAACTTTCTTTTCACTTAGTATAAACCATAATTTAGTCCTAACAATCTCCCCCTTGGTTTATAGCTTTCTTTTCACTTAGTCTTCCTTGATCTTTGGCTTTCAGCTCTAATCTTTGATTTCTTCACAACTTCAAGATGAACATATGAATTTCTGCATGAATGACTTTATCTTGAATAGTTGGACTTCCTTCAAAGAATTGACCTTGAATGCACATTGGGTGTAGAGGCTTCCTGTAAAGATTCTTGAAAATCAACACTTCCAGCTTTGAAACATTTTAGAGAAAATAACAAACATACCTATTCTTCTGGATCACTTCAGTTGGTTTAGAGATAGCAACAAATTGATTGAGGAGACTTCAATGTAATCTGGCACATAACTTCAAATACAGCTTCACCTTGCTTCTGGGGTTGAAAAATTGAATGTTGAAAAATAATCTTCACTTCTAGTTCCTTCGAATGAATGTTCTTCAACAATCACCGATGTGCCTTGAAAAATAACCATGAGTAAAAAATCCTTGTGGATCACAAAATCATAAAGACCCTTCTCACCATAATGGTTCAAGGACCTAACCTTGGTTCAGATGGAGACTACTCGGAGTATCGAAATGAACACGGAGGAACGCACTGTGATTTGTTGAGTATCGGAGAACTACTCATGGCCTTTTTGATGTTATGTAACAACCCAAAATTCCGTATCACTTCTTTTAACCCAATTTGTAAACCAATTCGATCTACCAAACGTTGTTTTCAAATCCGATTCTGATTTCGTCGTTTAATTAGGTCATTTATTTGTATTGATCTAAAATGACTTAATGGGCGTCTTAATGCAATTAGAAATCATTTCAACACCCCATATTAGTGATCGGAACATTTCTAGAATCGACCATATCGGATTACGGCAACTTGGTCGGGTGCGACCAAAAGCCCCGTCTAACGCCGGTATCGGGTAAAATTCCGCTGTGTCCAATTCTCGAACACTATTTAAAGTGTTCAAAGCTTCCATTTGAAGATTTTGGCTCTCTCTCCTCTCTCTCTCTCTCTAACCTCTCTCCTCATCCATAAATCAAGGTCCAAAATCAAAGGTTTAAGGCTCCAAATCAAAGAGGTAACATTCCTAACTTGTTATTCAACCTCTTTAGCCTTCAAATCCATGTTTAAACTATGATTTAGGACCTGGAACAAGTGTTTATGGCCAAGGCTTGCAAACTGGGACTTGAAACACCTTAAACTTGGATTTTGAGGGGTAAACATGAGTTTACGGCCAAGACATATGCTTGGGCCGTAAACCCCTCAAACATGGGGAGTAAACACCTTTAGACATGTTAGAATGCTTTGAAACTTAACCAATAGCCTTGTGGTAAATCCTAGAACCATCTAAAAATAGTTTGGGAGTCTTAAACATAACAAAACATCACATATGAGAGTTTACGGCCATAGCACATACTCCTGGGCCGTATACTCCTAATTAGGTGTCATTTGATGCCTTGAAGTGATACCAAGCCTTGGAAAAATAACTAGAATCACATGTGATTGTTCCTTGTACCACAAAATAAATATACATGGACATGGGAGAGTTTATGGCCATAAACTCCAAGTTTACAGCCGTGAACTTATCACCGGAAGTCTGTTCAGGGTTCCAAACTCAATCCCTTAAATATGGTATAAGTCCATTTAATCCATTCCAAGGCATTTGAGAAATTCATTCCAACAATCCCCATGTCCAATCAAGCCATTTAGCACCCAAAACCCCCCAAACATGAGTTTACGGCCGTGAACTCATGTATGGATGGGTTTTATGGCAGTAAACTCCCTAAAATGTTTACTCTTGGGGAGTAAACTCAAATTCCAAGCCCCTCGTACCATTATACGTCTGTAGATGTCAACCGGGTCGCTCCAAACACTCGTTTTGAGGTGTTTTACCTCATTGGAGTGTAATGTTCCATCTAATTAGTGATTGTAAATATAATTAGATATATTTGGACATTATTTCATTTTACATAGGAACATCGCGAGTAATCAAGCCCCGAACCAACGTTTAGTGTCCGAAAACGTCGCGTTTCCTCGTCTGGTGAGTTCATACCCCTACCCCTTTTTCACTGTTTTTCACTGTTTTCAGGGGGGAACACAAGCAAAGTACAAGGGATTTGTTGTAGTCAAAACTTGTTTTCGTTTGTGTTTCATATTTTATATGCTTTTAACACTGATAGACACAACTGATAACCGTTTCAACATGCAGATTACGTAAACGTATTATTTGTGAAATGGGTTTGTAAACTGTTATGTTTTATATATTTCACAAATGGTTTTCCACATTTTATCAGTTAAAAGCATGACATTAGAACATATGAACATAAAACTTGTACACTGTCTTGTCCTCGGTAACACTCCATAGAGATACGCGAGTGGAGGATCATCATATTATTACTAGTAAATTTGTTATTCATGTATGATTGGAGACACGTCCTCGGCGAACACTCCACAGAGATACGCGAGTGGAGGACTACACCCATAACCAGAATCTCTGGGATTAGAGAGCGTGACTTTAGTGTATAGATCTATACGGGGCTGACTACCCCACACCTGGCTGCTAGCTACAGCCGAACCGAAATGGTTCAATGGTGACGAAAGTCATAAGGTGATGTGGACTTCTTATTCCCACAGTTAGTCTATTGTATGGTTATGGAACTCGCAATTAGGATAACAGAGATTTACTCAATAGTAATAATGAATAACTTAACACACTTCACAAGATAACCAGGTTTCGGTATACATTTTTTACATTGGAAACCAACATTCAGCAAAGTATGGGACTTTCCTGGGAAACCTTGTACATAACCAGGTCTAACAGAATACATCTTTCACATTGGAAACCAACATTCAGGAAAGTATGGGACTTTCCTGGGAAACCTTGTACATAACCGGGTCTAACAGAATACATCTTTCACATTGGAAACCAACATTCAGGAAAGCATGGGGCTTTCCTGGGAAACATTTACATAACAAGAAAAGTGTAACAAACCGGATAACCTTACATCTTTCACAATTAGTAATACATAATCAGGAAAGTATGGGACTTTCCTGGGAGTTCATTGGTACATAACCAGAACAGTATAACAAACCAGATTACCCAACTATACATTTTCACAAGAGTAAAATGTTTTCAGTGTACAACTTTACTTTACTTTACATGTTGAGGAACAGTAACCAACCTTTTTAAGAAAATATGGGATTTTCTTGGTGTGTGTAACATTTTCAGAAACAGAAAGGAAACTTGAACATTTTCACAAAACAAAAACCGCTTATGAACTCACCAGCGTTATGCTGATTTTCAAACCGCTTGTGTTCTCAGGTCAGCGTTAGAACAGGTACCCGAAGATCGTTTTGTTCAGGATGGAGTACTCCGAAGACCCACTCGTTTTGTTATCATATACTATGTATCACAACTGTATAACTGTACTTTTGAAACAATTGTAAAACTTTTCTTAATGTAATGTAATGGTTGTTTTACTTTACTTACTATGTGCATTGGATTTGATACTCAACGTGGAGTCAACCCCGAAAATGTTTCCGCCTTCGGTTTTCGGGGTGTGACATGTTAGCCCATGTATATCCTAGATCAAAGATCTCAATATAGTTTTTCAATTTAAACAAGTTAACTTGGCCCTTGTCGAGACGTTCAACGATAATCGTACCTTGCGAGGTGCATCGCCCAGATGCCATACATCTATACAGTTTTAAACTTTTAATTCCTTAAATATGACAGTTCTTTGAAAGATACTGCCTAACTGGCAATTTGTACAGTTTCAATCCTTTAATTCCTTTTGAAAATAGAGTGACGTGTAATGACCATTAACTCCCTTCCAAGTTTCTTCTCCATGCTCAGAAAATTCTGATACAGTCTCCATGAGTCTCTTCTTCTTTTTGAATTCGTTTTTTAAGACAATAGAAACTTTGAGATAAAAAATAAAAGTAAAAATAAACTTAGCACACAATAGAAATAACTAAGAAATAAAATTAAAATTAAAAATACACTCAAAAGTAAAAATAACATAATTTTGGAATTTTTTTGAACAAGAAATAAAAACAGAAATAAACATATTTTTGAAATTTTGAAATTTTTATGATTTGTTTTTAATTCTCCTCCTAAATTTGTGCATAGAGGAAAAATATGAAGAAATTTAACAAAAACAAAAATAAGATACAAAATATACAAAACAAAAACTTTTGGGATCAAAGTTGTCAAGCAATTCAATATTGTTTATCAGCACACACCCGCATGTTTAGCTCTGGTCACTCACGAATATTGTGGTGCACTTAAACACAAAGGATATTGACAAGTTGGACAGATTATAAATGACAAGACATTGTGATTATATTCCTAAATAGACCATTTTACTAACGATGACCAAGGATATTGTTGTCCACTTAAATTCAGCAGCGAGATCTACAGATAACCTTTAGTTAATTCAATTTTAAGTGCACTAGAACGTGTTCCCTAGTTCATGATATACCCTAGCAATCAAGGAATTCCAAAAAGCTCTTTACTTTAGGTGAGTGCTCAATTATTTGATAGAGAAGATAGATATAGAGATGCATATGTTGTATCTCAGGTCGGATGTCTTCCAATCACGCAGAGGGAACAACATATTACTAACATAGATAGAGGGTTAGCGAGATAGAAGGGTGCATATGTTGTGTCCCAAGTCGGATCTTTCGATCACACCAAGGGGACAACATATGACGAACATAGATAAATAGAGAGAAACATAGATAGAGATGTATAGAAATAAAGGTGCATATGTTGCGTCCCAGGTCAGATCTTCCAATCACGTAAAGGGGGCAACATATGACTGACAGAGAGGATTAGAAAGGAAAACAATTTCACACAGACCTACTTTATTAGAACCCCCCAGTCACCCTATCAGCACCAGAATTCAGGACATAAGTTCGTACATCGAAGAAGTGTTGAGCCATAGTGTGACAACCCCAAATCTATTCCCGTTACAAATCCCATCTTCACTAACGGAATGCATCACTATACGTTATTTTCTTTAATATTTGGAATCGTCAATAACCGAATATCTAGTTATTTGCATGTCTTGATATTATCATAAGTAAATATAACTTGTATGTGTTAACTCCGTTTAACCGAATAGAGTTATATTACTTTTTCAACCACTTCACCCGGGTAAAAAGTTTTAACCCTGTTAAACTTTAAGCATCGGGTAGCCGTGTATCGGGTATGATACCCGAGGCATATGAAATGAGTGTAAACAACATTTGAACACTCTTTTACCTCACATTCACTCTCTCTCACTACTTTCTCTCTAGACCCGAACTCGACCCCAAATCCGCAAATTTCCGGCTTCCAAACGTAAGGACTTATTCCCTATCTTAATCTAGACATACTTCACTGTATTTAGAGGCCAAAATCATAGAAATCAAGGACCAAAAAGGAGTTTACGGCCTATGAAGCCCCTTAGGCCGTAAACCCCTAGAAACTTGCCAAAAACCTCATTTTCCCTTCCTTTAAGCTTATGGACTAATTAAGGCATATACCTAGGAGAGTTTGGACACTAAAACACAAGGAATTGAAGCTTAAAAAGGAGTTTACGGCCCAAGCTTGTGCTTAGGCCGTAAACACCCGAAAAACCCCAAAAATCCTTGTTTAAAGCCCCAAAAACTCATCTAAGGTGTTTGGTAACTTAGACTTGACACTAAGGAAGGTTTAAATGCACCAAACAACACCAATTGAAGACAAAAAGAGGAGTTTACGGCCAAGGTTAAGCTTGGGCCGTAAACACCCAAGTTTTTGTGTCAAACAAGTCCCAAAACTCCTCTAATGCATGTAAGGAATTTAGTTAAGGCCCTTGGATGTGTGTTGTACCATTAAACTTCCCATTTTGAGGCCAAATGAAGAGTTTACGGCCAAGGACATTCTTGGGCCGTAAACTCCCCAATTTTCATGCCAAATTGTCCCAAAACTCATTTTAAGGCCTTCTAGGATTTATCTAGGGTGAATGAGAACATGTTGTACCATTTAAACAACCATTTTGATGGATTAAATGGAGTTTACGGCCTAATAACAAGCCTTGGCCATAAACTCCCCAAAATGTCACAAAAATAAGAGTTTAATCCCTCCATATTGGTCCAAGGCTCATACCATTAAAGTAAGGAAGTGAAATAAGGCCTTAAACATGCAATTTGGAGGACCACATGAGTTTACGGCCAAGCCTAGGGGGCTTACGGCCGTAAACTCCCAAGGAGTGGCCTTTGGGCCGTAAACTCCAAGGGAGTGAACTCATGGACCCTCCCGTAAATCATTCTTGGCCTTGTACCACTCCCGGGAACCCCTTCTAGGCCCTAAAACCCCGAAAACGATGCTAGAATGCCGAAATACTATAATGAAAAGCATAAGATGACTAAATTCTTGTAAAATACATATTTCATATGACATTAGGGTCCTAAAAGGTGCTCAAGTCATTATTTGGTACCAAACGCTCAACCAACACTTTTACCCGATTTACCCGATTCACCCGATTTACGCAATTTCAGGTGAGTTCATACCCCTTTAATGAACCTTCCAAATGTTTTAAATGTTTTAGGGGGGAGATACAAGTTGCTTATAAATGTTTATGGAAAGTTTTACAGAACGATTTCTGCGTTACAAGGATTAATCACATGTGATTCACTATCCTTAGTTCAAATCACATGTGATTTATCACTATGCCTTATAAACAGGTTTTTACATTTTTAAAACTATTTTTGGACAGCAAGCCAGATTTTAAATGTTCTTTTGGAAAATACTTTTATTAAATCAATTTACTTATAAAATGTAACCATTCTGATATAGTTATATAAGTAAGACTTGGAGGACTTAGGACCGATATCTCGCCTTATTTCCTGTTCTTGTTTGATTGTGGGCTTAGGGTAGTAGTTATCTGTCCGACTGTCGTTGATTTCTTAGTTATATAACTTGTATATTAGTATGGGATACGGATAATTCTCTTTTCATTAAAATACTAAAGTCACTAACATGTCAAGAACCATCCACACTAAGATAGCTATAATAGGTATAGTTACGGTTGCTACTGCTATTACTCGCTAAAGTCACTACTCTCTACACTATAATACTCACTATTACCAGACAATACACTAGTAAGAGAATACACTATGCTCACTACTATAGGATTTCTACACTATAACAAAAGAGAAAACACTAAACAAACAATAATACACTAACCCACTACGAGATACTCTATTTGCTATCCACTACGCCCGGAGTTTTCCGACAGGGAGACGACTCTACATGTATAGATCTATACTGGGCAGACGCTATTACATCCCGACTGTTAATTTCAGTCCGCGCCGTGCAGGCCCAGGGATGCCACTACTTCACTATACTGTGCATGCTGGGAAGGTCATGGGATCCTCTATTATCCTCACTATTAGTAATATACAAGGAATACACTACAACTACTCTAAAATACTACACTAAACGCTAAATTACATCCCGAAGTAAGTAAGAATCGATCACTAAAGGAAGCTTGCACCTCTACCACTAAATACAGGCTTAACCTATTCTATCACATTACTATTTGGGAATTTCTAATATACTTTTACATTAAACTGTTTTCAAAAATAGAGAATGCCTACTTTTCATACGTTTCACTTACAATGTATTTTCTGGAAAATATAGGATTTTCTAGGCTTTCTACTGCTTATGAATATAAATGGCACATTTTTCGCACTATTGCTTTTTATACAAAAACTCACACTAAACTCTTATGAACTCACCAGCTTTATGCTGATTTTCGTTTTCAAAATAACTTGTACCTTCAGGTCAAAGATAGACAGGTACAGACGCAACATTTTTGGAGAAGGTGGAGCATACAAGACCCATCTCTTATTTTTGAATTACTTTTGGTGTTTGTTGAACAATATAAAACACTCTTGTAATTAAATTCACTATGTAAATGCAATGGTCGTATGTTTCTTGTTTCTACTATTATGCAATTGTGATGATACTGTACATGACGTCCTCCACCCCGAAACGTATTCCGCCGTTATCGGTTTTGGGGTGTGACAGATTGGTATCAGAGCATTGTTTATAGTGAATCAAGTATATCAACCTATAAAAGATATACGAACTATAAACACTTCGGGACTAAAACACTCTGACCAAGAATATATAATGTTAAGTATCTAAAAGATCTAACTAAGTATATATATACACACATCATTATCAAACACCGAAGTCAGTATCATCCTAGAACAAAACGAAAGTATTAAGATTGTTGGATAGCACAATTGGGTTTAGAGACATATAATCACATTCAGGGTGATGTAGCCTGATCAACTACGTTTTTCCTGAGAGTGACTAGCATGTGCCTAAGTTTGGTTGTGATGTTGCAACAAGTCTAAAAACTTACCAACAATACCATAATAACACTACCATAAGAATACTATAGGAGTATTCTGTATCTCTAGATTATACATATATGATAACAAAAAGGGGTCGTTACTAGTAGGACAATAGTTGCTAAGTGGATACATCACGATTACATGTGATTAGGGCGTTATAGACTCAGAATCTGCAGCCTTTGCTTCATTCCCTGTTCTTGTTTGATTGGGGGTCTGAAGTTAGGGTGGTTTATTCGAAGGACTATCTTGCTTCGGTGACATGTAATCGGTATGCACTATGCAAGTATTGGGTCGACTAATAATGATTCATCCTATAAGTATTTTAGAATAGTACGTCTATTAATCTTCTTTTCCCCCTTTCTCGCGTAGATAACATGGCTGGCTTCCACCTACCCGGCGATCCGTACTTTCCGAACCAGGGCAATGGAGGATGGCTCGAAGAGGAGTCAGACGACGATCACCCTATTCCTTTGGATGATCATCATGCTGAAGGCTTCTCGAATAGCTCGAGCTCCGAGCCAGAGGTCAACAACCAACCTCCTGAAGCCCCGAACCCTAACCCCCGACCGGCATTTCAGGGCCCCACTCCTATGTGGGCAATATCCTTGCATCGATGGAGCGAGGAGCAGGGTCAGCCCTTGCCTTACAATGGAGACCGAAGCTTCTATAACATAAGCGAAGGAGGATCAGCGGATCGGGTTCTGCCCATCATGATCCGAAGGATTGCCAGGAATGTTGAGCAAAGTCAAGCTGCTATTGGTCGAGTTGTAGAAGTGGATGCCAACTCAAATCTAAACACTGTTCGCATCCGCCAACTCGAAGAAGCCGTGGACAGGACAAGGAGGACCAACGAGGCTCTGCAGCATCAGCTGGATGCATCCCGAGCTGAAGTTAGGGAACTCCGAACACGCCAAAGGACTCATGATCGACACCTTCAAGAAGTTATGCGTCAACTAGCAGATCTGAGGATTCGCCCAACAAGCAACCGTCGCCAGTAGAAGACATCTAGTTACCTCACTCTTTTATTTAAAGGACTATCCTTTTTATCTCTATGTTCCGTAGGTCTCTTGTCTGTAAACATTCCTAGTTTAAAAGTACTCTAGTTGAACCTCTAAACTGCCAACAATTTCTCCATGGTGGGATGTAAGACCTACTGCTAGGTCAATTTTCATGAACTTGTGTTGCATCATTAATACCAGTATATTGGCAGTTGGTTTCTCTCTTTCTATGACTCTCATACCGATCTTGGATTATGTTGATTTAATCCATGAAATACTCTATTCATATTCGCAATAGGCTCTTACTATTGCTATCATTTCTATGGTTTTCCAGTGAAGGATGCCTCCTCGAAAGCGTCCAAACCAAGGAAGACCAGCTACCTAAACCCCTCCTCCACCACCTCCTCCTCCGCAGTTCGATCTGGTGTTGTTCCAAACGGCTGTGACTGCGGCTGTAACAGCAGCCATGCCCCAAATGAACTCGGGTGATGCGAGCGGTGGGAATTCTAGATTTGGTGAAGTCCACCAGCGAGTGCAGGGATGCACTTATAAGGACTTCATGAATTGTAAACCTGCTTTCTTTGATGGTACCGGAGGGATTCTGGCATTGTCCCAATGGTTCGAAAGAACCGAAGCTGTATTCGAGATGTGCTCTTGTCCCGAAGAGAGCAAAATCAAGTTCGCTACTGCTACCCTCACTAACAAGGCCTTGTCATGGTGGAACGGCCATGTCAGTGCACTCTCCTTGGTCACAGCCAATGCCATGGGCTGGGACACTCTAAAAGATCTTATGAGAGGAGAGTACTGCCCTAGGGGCGAAGTTCAGAAGCTTGAGGAAGAACTTTGGAACCTCAAGATGAAGGGGACCGACATAACGGCTTATACGGCCAAGTTTTGCGACTTGGCGGCTATGTGTCCCAACATGATCCCCTCTGAAAGCAAGAAGATTGAGCGATACATCTAGGGTTTAGTGCCCCCGTATCGAGGAAATGTTCTGGCTTCACGCCCTATCACTTTTGACAGCGCCAAGGAATTGGCCCAGAGTCTGATCAACCACGAAATCTCCTCCACTCCAGCAGCAACAACCACTGCACCATCCGGATCATCTGACAGAAAAAGGAAACGATGGGATAAGAAGAAGGGCAAGAAAACTCAAACCGCCTCCAAGGACCAGCAAATTGTGGCGGTCCATGCTGCCACCACCCCAGCCACACCAACTGCTCCAGCCCCACCAAAAGCTTACAGTGGAAACTTGCCTAAGTGTCCCAAGTGCCCTTTTCACCACAACGGCCCTTGCTGTGAATTGCAGTGTTCTAACTGCGGCCGAAAGGGCCATACTGTCCGATTTTGCAAGGCCCCTCCCAAACCTATCACACAGGTTCCTGGTACGGGAGTCACCCCAACTTGTTATGGCTGCGGTGAAGCGGGCCATTTTAAGAAGAACTGCCCGAAGGCTGCAAATGCTGGGGGAACTGGAAGGTTACTCACTATCGGTCACAATGAAGCGGTAGCTGATCCCACGGTGGTCACAGGTACGTTTCTTCTCAACAACTCTTATGCCTGTGTCTTATTCGATAGTGGTGCAGAAAGAAGCTTCATAAATCGAAACTTTAAACACTTACTCAAACAAACCCCTCAACCACTAAAAGAAACATTTGTTGTAGAAATGGCTAATGGGAAGACAGAAAGCTCTAATGAAATCTATATAGCTTGTACTATCACGTTAGATGATCACCCCTTTTTAATCGATCTTATACCAGTCTCAATCAAAAATTTCGATGTCATTGTTGGTATGGATTGGTTAAGCCTTCACTACGTCGATATCCTATGCTCCGAGAAAGCCATTCGCCTGAACTTTCCGAATCGAGAGACCCTATTGATATACGGAGATAAGCCAAGTACAAACCTTCGTATCATCTCTAGTATTCAGGCTCAGAAATACTTGCGCAAGGAATATCGCGCCTTTCTTGCTCACGTTGTCGACACTAACCAGAAATCGAAAGATCCAAAAGACATTCTTGTAGTGTGCGATTTTCCTGATGTCTTCCCGGAGGATCTTCCAGGCCTACCTCCCAAACGACAGATTGAATTCAGAATCGACCTAATCCCAGGAGCTACCCCCGTAGCTAAGTCGCCCTACCGTCTAGCGCCCGCCGAAATGCAAGAACTATCTGGTCAACTCAACGAACTGCTCAGCAAGGGCTTTATAAGACCGAGCTTCTCACCTTGGGGAGCTCCGGTCTTGTTCGTGAAGAAAAAGGATGGGTCGTTTTGGATGTGCATCGATTATAGGGAACTCAATAAACTCACGATCAAAAATCGCTATCCTCTTCCTCGTATCGACGATCTATTCGACCAACTCCAAGGAGCAAGTTACTTCTCCAAGATTGATCTTAGATCGGGGTATCATCAGTTACGGGTGCTTGAGGAAGATGTTCCAAAGACAGCCTTCCGGACCCGCTACGGACATTTTGAGTTCGTAGTGATGCCCTTTGGACTGACTAACGCCCCCGCAGTATTCATGGACTTGATGAATAGGGTATGTCGTCCATATCTAGATCAGTTCGTCATCGTCTTTATTAATGACATACTCGTCTACTCTCGGAGCGAGGAAGAGCACGGAAATCATTTACGATTAGTCCTGGAAACCCTGCGATCCGAGAAGTTGTATGCGAAGTTCTCTAAGTGCGAGTTTTGGATCCGAAGAGTTGAATTCTTAGGGCACGTGGTCAGTGAAGACGGAATCCACGTGGACCCCTCCAAAATTAAAGCTATTGAGAACTGGTCAGCACCAAAGACGCCTACATAAATTCGTCAATTTCTAGGCCTCGCTGGCTACTACCGCAGATTCATCCAAAATTTCTCTCGAATTGCGAAGCCTCTCACTATGCTAACTCAGAAGGGTGTATCATTCGACTGGGAAGAGAAACAGGAGAAGGCATTTCAGACCCTGAAGCGAGCCCTATGCACAACACCAGTATTATCCCTTCCCGAAGGGACATAAGATTTCGTTGTATACTGTGATGCATCCAATCAGGGGCTCGGGTGTGTCTTGATGCAATGAGGTAAGGTTATCGCCTATGCCTCGAGACAGCTAAAGAACCATGAAGTGAACTACACTACTCACGACCTCGAGTTAGGAGCGGTCGTCTTCGCACTAAAAATCTGGAGACACTACTTGTATGGGACGAAGAGTGTGGTGTACAATGATCATAAAAGCCTCCAACATATACTGAACCAAAAAGAACTCAACATGAGACAGCGTCGGTGGGTCGAGCTACTTAACGATTACGACTGTGAAATTAGATATCATCCGGGGAAAGCCAACGTAGTAGCTGACGCCCTGAGTAGAAAGGAATATTCCGGTCGAAGGACCAAGTCATTGACAATGACTATCCATTCGCATCTATCCACACAGATCAAAGAGGCTCAGCTAGAAGCCTTAAAGCCCGAGAACGTGATAGGAGAATCCCTACGCGTAATGGATAAAAATCTGGAGGTTAAGGGTGAAGGAGCCTATTACTTCATGGACCGAATCTGGACTCCACGCCATGGAGGTTTCAGAGATTTGGTTATGAGGGAAGCACACAACACTCGTTACTCCGTCCACCCGGGTTCAGATAAGATGTATTTGGATCTCAAAAAGCTATACTGGTGGCCGAACATGAAAGCGGAGATTGCTATCTTTGTAAGTAAGTGCCTTACTTGCGCGAGCGTCAAAGTCGAATATCAAAAGCCATCAGGACTCCTCCAACAACCGGAGGTACCAGAATGGAAGTGGGAGCGAATCACAATGGACTTTATCACCAAGCTGCCCAAGACAGCAGGTGGATTAGACACCATTTAGGTCATCGTTGACAGGTTGACCAAGTCTGCACACTTTCTACCGATCAAGGAGACGGACAAGATGGAGAAGCTCACTAGAACATATATAAAAGAAATAGTGCGACTGCATGGCGTCCCTATATCTATTATATCAGACAAAGATAGTAGATTCACCTCTAGATTTTGGCAATCATTGCAAAAGGCACTAGGGACGAGGCTGGACATGAGTACAGCCTACCATCCGCAGACTGACGGACAAAGTGAGAGGACGATACAAACCTTAGAAGATATGCTGCGAGCTTGTGTGATCGACTTCGGGAAATCATGGGATACACACTTGCCTCTTGTGGAGTTTTCCTACAACAATAGTTATCATACGAGCATCAAGGCAGCTCCATTCGAAGCCCTCTACGGCCGGAAGTGCAGATCCCCTTTGTGCTGGGCTGAGGTGGGTGACACTCAATTAGCTAAAGGACGAGTTCCTGACAGCGCCCTCACTGGTCCGGAGATCATTCGAGAGACGACCGAGAAGATTGTGCAGATACATGAACGACTAAAAGCCGCTAGGGATCGACAGAAAAGTTACGCCGACAAACGAAGAAAACCCTTGGAATTCCAGGTGGGAGACCGAGTCCTTTTGAAGGTCTCGCCCTAGAAAGGCACGATACGCTTCAGAAAGCGTGGAAAGTTAAACCCAAGGTACATAGGGCCTTTTGAGATTCTCGCCAGAATCGGCCCCGTATCTTACAAACTAAACTTACCCCGCGAGCTAAGTAACATACATCCCATCTTCCACGTCTCAAACTTGAAGAAATGTCTGTCTAACGAGACTCCCGTGATTCCCCTCGACGAGATCAAGGTCAATGAGAGCCTCAACTTCGTGGAAGAGCCTGCGGAGGTTTTGGATCGTGAAGTAAAGTGGACGAAACAAAGCTGCATCCCAATTGTGAAGGTTCGGTGGAACGCCAAGCGAGGGCCGGAATTCACTTGGGAGCGCGAGGATCAAATGAAACTCAAATATCCTCATCTATTTGCTTAGTAGTATTGTAATACGTATCTGTTTGTATTCTAAATTTCGGGACGAAATTCCCCTAACGGGGGGATGATGTGACAACCCCAAATCTATTCTCGTTACAAATCCCATCTTCACTAATGGAATGCATCACTATATGTTATTTTCTTTAATATTTGGAATCGTCAATAACCGAATATCTAGTTATTTGCATGTCTTAATATTATCATAAGTAAATATAACTTGTATGTGTTAACTCCGTTTAACCTAATAGAGTTATATTACTTTTTCAACCACTTCACCCGGGTAAAAAGTTTTAACCCTGTTAAACTTTAAGCATCGGGTAGCCGTGTATCGGGTACGATACCCGAGGCATATGAAATGCGTGTAAACAACATTTGAACACTCTTTTACCTCACATTCACTCTCTCTCACTACTTTCTCTCTCTAGACCCGAACTCGACCCCAAATCCGCGAATTTCCGGCTTCCAAACGTAAGGACTCATTCCCTATCTTAATCTAGACATACTTCATTGTATTTAGAGGCCAAAATCATAGAAATGAAGGACCAAAAAGGAGTTTACGGCCTAAGAAGCCCCTTAGGCCGTTAACCCCTAGAAACTTGTGGACTAATTAAGCTTATGGACTAATTAAGGCATATACCTAGGAGAGTTTGGACACCAAAACACAAGGAATTGAAGCTTAAAAAGGAGTTTACGGCCCAAGCTTGTGCTTAGGCCGTAAACACCCGAAAAACCCCAAAAATCCTTGTTTAAAGCCCCAAAAACTCATCTAAGGTGTTTGGTATTTTAGACTTGACACTAAGGAAGGTTTAAATGCACCAAACAACACCAATTGAAGACAAAAAGAGCAATTTACGGCCAAGGTTAAGCTCGGGCCGTAAACACCCAAGTTTTTGTGTCAAACAAGTCCCAAAACTCCTCTAATGCATGTAAGGAATTTAGTTAAGGCCCTTGGATGTGTGTTGTACCATTAAACTTCCCATTTTGAGGCCAAATGAAGAGTTTACGGCCAAGGATATTCTTGGGCCGTAAACTCCCCAATTTTCATGCCAAATTGTCCCAAAACTCATTTTAAGGCCTTCTAGGATTTATCTAAGGTGAATGAGAACATGTTGTACCATTTAAACAACCATTATGATGGATTAAATGGAGTTTACGGCCTAAGAACAAGCCTTGGCCGTAAACTCCCCAAAATGTCACAAAAATAAGAGTTTAATCCCTCCATATTGGTCCAAGGATCATACCATTAAAGTAAGGAAGTGAAATAAGGCCTTAAACATGCAATTTGGAGGACCACATGAGTTTACGGCCAAGCCTAGGGGGCTTACGGCCGTAAACTCCCAAGGAGTGGCCTTTGGGCCGTAAACTCCAAGGGAGTGAACTCATGGACCCTCCCGTAAATCATTCTTGGCCTTGTACCACTCCCGGGAACCCCTTCTAGGCCCTAAAACCCCGAAAACGATGCTAGAATGTCCAAATACTATAATGAAAAGCATAAGATGACTAAATTCTTGTAAAATACATATTTCATATGACATTAGGGTCCTAAAAGGTGCTCAAGTCATTATTTGGTACCAAACGCTCAACCAACACTTTTACCCGATTTACCCGATTCACCCGATTTACGCAATTTCAGGTGAGTTCATACCCCTTTAATGAACCTTTCAAATGTTTTAAATGTTTTAGGGGGGAGATAGAAGTTGCTTATAAATGTTTATGGAAAGTTTTACAGAACGATTTCCGCGTTACAAGGATTAATCACATGTGATTCACTATCCTTAGTTCAAATCACATGTGATTTATCACTATGCCTTATAAATAGGTTTTTACATTTTTAAAACTATTTTTGGACAGCAAGCCAGATTTTAAATGTTCTTTTGGAAAATACTTTTATTAAATCAATTTACTTATAAAATGTAACCATTCTGATATAGTTATATAAGTAAGACTTGGAGGACTTAGGACCGATATCTCACCTTATTTCCTGTTCTTGTTTGATTGTGGGCTTAGGGTAGTAGTTATCTGTCCGACTGTCGTTGATTTCTTAGTTATATAACTTGTATATTAGTATGGGATACGAATAATTCTCTTTTCACTAAAATACTAAAGTCACTAACATGTCAAGAACCATCCACACTAAGATAACTATAATAGGTATAGTTACGGTTGCTACTGCTATTACTCGCTAAAGTCACTACTATCTACACTATAATACTCACTATTACCAGACAATACACTAGTAAGAGAATACACTATGCTCAATACTATAGGATTTCTACACTATAACAAAAGAGAAAACACTAAACAAACAATAATACACTAACCCACTACGAGATACTCTATTTGCTATCCACTACGCCCGGAGTTTTCCGACAGGGAGACGACTCTACATGTATAGATCTATACTGGGCAGACGCTATTACATCCCGACTGTTAATTTCAGTCCGCGCCGTGCAGGCCCAGGGATGCCACTACTTCACTATACTGTGCATGCTGGGAAGGTCATGGGATCCTCTATTATCCTCACTATTAGTAATATACAAGGAATACACTACAACTACTCTAAAATACTACACTAAACGCTAAATTACATCCCGAAGTAAGTAAGAATCGATCACTAAAGGAAGCTTGCACCTCTACCACTAAATACAGGCTTAACCTATTCTATCACATTACTATTTGGGAATTTCTAATATACTTTTACATTAAACTGTTTTCAAAAATAGAGAATTCCTACTTTTCATACGTTTTGCTTACAATGTATTTTCTGGAAAATATAGGATTTTCTAGGCTTTCTACTGCTTATGAATATAAATGGCACATTTTTTGCACTATTGCTTTTTATACAAAAACTCACACTAAACTCTTATGAACTCACCAGCTTTATGCTGATTTTCGTTTTCAAAATAACTTGTACCTTCAGGTCAAAGATAGACAGGTACAGACGCAACATTTTTGGAGAAGGTGGAGCATACAAGACCCATCTCTTATTTTTGAATTACTTTTGGTGTTTGTTGAACAATATAAAACACTCTTGTAATTAAATTCACTATGTAAATGCAATGGTTGTATGTTTCTTGTTTCTACTATTATGAAGTTGTGATGATACTTTACATGACGTCCTCCACCCCGAAACGTATTCCGCCGTTATGTGACACCCAATTTTTTTTTTTGCAAAAATTTTAAACTTTTAAAACCAATCTTAAATTAAATTAAAACAACTGAAATAGTCATAACATAATCCATCAACTTAATAACCATATAAAATAAGTGCGGAAGTAATAATAATAATAAGGTCCCACCAAAATAACTAGTAGCGATGTCCCGATGCTCCATGTCAAGCCTTAGCCTCTTTAATCTTAACACCTGAAAAGTTATAAGGGAAAAACGTAAGCACGAAGCTTAGTGAATTCAAACACAGACATTGTACTAACATTCATATTTACTAGCCCTAATCCATTTTCCAATTATAATGATAAAGGCAAAGAACGAATCAATGTCTATATTACGAGAAGGACTTGTAGGTTTGAACCGCACCGGGAAGATCCCGTATCATTTGGCCCTAATCACCGCACCTCACGAAGAATATTACGTTGGTGATCTTACCTACCCACCGCACCGGTAAATCCGTATCCTTTGGTGGTGTCCCCATATCCATAATTAGTTACATACAGTGCACATGTACGAATTAAAACAATACTTATATAGCATGCTTTTATAATAACTTCAAATAATCACACATGAGCTAACTAGCAAACACAATCATCAATACAACGGTGTGAGAGAACTCACCTTGAGTGAGTATTAAGGATGGCTAACAATCAAATAATGCTACCAAGCTTGAGCAAACTTCAAAACCTCACCTAAAAAGGACTAAAGGTTAGAAAGGAGAAGTAATGAAGCTATGAGTTGAGAAAAGAGTAATCACAGCAAGGTCTCTGAAACAGACCTGCTGTTCAAAACGGATTTACTCCAAAATCTAAAACAGAAACATAGCTTTAACTAAATTTTATAGGAAACTATGATTGCTCTGGTTTCCACAACTATAAAGAACTCATTCTAACTCCAAAAGATGAATTAAATATGAATTTTACAAAATGGTGTATCACTTCTGTCTCCAACAATACGGTCAAGTGATGTTGGCCAATTCTACCCAACTTGTGAGTAGAATTCGTCCAAAAGAAAATTAAGAGAAGTAAAGGACATACAAGTGAAAGTCTCAGAGTTGGAATTGAATGAAAATCATCTCTCAAACTCCATATATAAAATTCACATTGTGGACAATCACAGCACTAGCAAAAGCTGGTGACTGCCCACTGACCTGGAGTGTGGATCCATTCTAACCAATTTATATTTGGAAATAACACCCCATATTCTCCAGATCTTAAACTCATAATATAAGGAACATATAGAAACTTGGAATCACTCTGGATCCTTTTCCAAGCCTTAGAAATGATGAAAACAAAATGACATATCAGAACAGACCCGGATCAGACCTAACAGCAAAGATACCATTCTTTCACATAGATAAAGCCCCTATCAGTGAGGTTGGCCTTCTTAAGAAAGTTAGCCAACTCAATTTGTGAACGTTTGGAACTGGTTTGGGGTCCGTTTGAGTTATAGAACTCCAGATATGATTTTTACAAAATGACTACAGATCTGATTGAAAACAGAATCGTAGCCACCCGTGATTCCTTTTTGGCTTATCCATCCTTCTCCTTTTGAAACACATTTTAAGATGTGTTCATCATCCCAATTCAGTCCCCATGATAATGGTGGTACTAAAAAGGGTTAGGGATCATTAGGATTTCATTTAGCCACAAGGATGTAATAATAATCAACATGAAAATAAACATAAGCACATAAAATCATCATTCTCCCTTTTAGGGTTTCCATGATCTTTTGCCAGATGTAATCCCCTAGATCCATCATCCACCATATATGGGGTGAAGATAGGATCTTGAGATGATGTATAACATACAATTACAAATAAAATAAGAAGGAGAAGAGGTGAAGATGAAATCATAAAACTAGAACAAGGTTATGAATCAAGTTGTAAGAAAGGATAAGGAGGTTCATACCAATACGAATCAAGGCTGGAAATGAACAAGAATTAAGCTCCAAACAGCCCCTTGGCTGCTCTTGATCCCAAAGAGAGAGAGAGGGACGATTTTTGAGAGAGAGGGAGGGTTTAGAGTGTTTTCCTTGTGTGTGTTCCAAATGATTCAATTTACACATTAAGTACTATTAACTAGATGGACTTTGCAAATAGGCCCATAGCCCATGGACTTCAATAAAAGGAGTTTACAAGATTATCAAAAGAGCCCAATAACATAAGAAATCAGACATTGGTTAAATAAATTAACCCAAGGTTACAAGGATAATTAAATTAAAATAACCAAACGTACCGAGAAAACCCGGGGCGTTACAACTCTCCCCCACTAAGAACGGACTTCGTCCTCGAAGTCAACACCTAGAAACAGATCCGGATAATGAGCCCGCATCTCGCATTCTGGTTCCCAAGTCCATTCCGAACCCTTCCTATGTTGCCATTGCACCTTAACCAGGTTTATAGTCTTGTTGCGGAGAGCTTTCGTCTTTCGTTCTAAAATAGCGATTGGTTTCTCAACATAATTGAGACGCTCGTCAATTTGTATGTCCTCCAGTGGTATCACAGCGGTCTCATCAACAACGCATTTTCGTAACTGAGACACGTGGAACGTATTATGAATTAGACTAAGCTCGTCAGGAAGCTCTAAACGGTAAGCCACCTTCCCCACACAAGCTATGACCTTGTAGGGTCCAATGAATCGGGGTCCGAGCTTTCCCCGCTTCCAAAATCGAATCACACCTTTCCAGGGGGAGACTTTAAGCAACACATAATCTCCCACCTGGAACTCAAGATTGGAGCGTCTTTTGGCAGCATAACTTTTCTGACGACTGCTCGCTGTGACCAAATGATCCCGAATCACTTGGATTTTCTCCGTAGTCTGTAGCACGATATCAGTACTCCCAAGTACCCTCTGCCCAACCTCGCCCCAACAAACGGGTGTCCTGCACTTCCTCCCGTACAAGGCTTCATACGGAGGCATTTTAATGCTCGAGTGATAGCTGTTGTTATAAGAAAACTCAGCTAGATGTAGATGGTCATCCCAACTACCCCCAAAATCAATCGCACACGCCCTAAGCATGTCCTCCAAGGTCTGAATCGTCCGCTCACTCTGCCCGTCTGTCTGCGGATGGAAGGCGGTACTAAAATGTAATCGTGTGCCCAATTCCTCTTGAAACTTCCTCCAGAACCGAGAGGTAAATCGGGTGTCTCGATCGGAGACGATAGAAACGGGCACCCCATGTAATGAGACAATCTCCCGAACAAAGATCTCGGCTAATTTCTCCGCCGATGAGCTCTCCTTTATAGCTAGAAAGTGAGCACTCTTAGTCAAACGGTCAACAATCACCCATATTGTATCTGATCCTCGGGCAGTTCTAGGAAGTTTTGTAATGAAGTCCATGGTTAGATGCTCCCATTTCCATTCAGGAATCTCCAATGGTTGCAACTTCCCATGCGGTTTCTGGTGTTCCGCCTTTACCTTCCGACAGGTCATACATTCTTCCACAAATTGAGCCACATCATTCTTCATTCCATGCCACCAGTAAGCCTCATGAAGGTCCCGATACATTTTAGTAGCACCAGAATGGATAGAAAATTTTGACTTATGAGACTCATCCATTAGGGTTTTCCGATTTCCCCCGGTATATGGAACCCAAATCCTACCGTAGCGAGTCAGCAAACCCCGCCCGTCTCGTTCCATCTTAGGCAACTCTTTCCCAATCTTCTCACGCCTGATGTTTTCCTCCAGTATTGCCGTCTTTTGGGCGTCCCGGATTAGATCTAATAAAGACGACACCATCGTGATCCGGAGACACTTAGCTCGAATCGGTTCGGCAGATTGTTTACGACTGAGAGCATCAGCTACCACATTTGCTTTACCGGGGTGGTAGTGAATTTCATAATCATAATCTTTTACCACATCCAACCATCGGATCTGCCTCATATTCAAATCCCGCTGCTCGAACAAATATTTTAGACTCTTATGGTCAGTGTATATGATAAACTTCACTCCATAGAGATAGTGTCTCCAAATCTTAAGAGCGAAAACAACAGCCCCAAGCTCCAAATCATGAGTGGGGTAGTTTCGTTCGTGGGGTTTCAGCTGTCGGGAGGCATAGGCTATCACCCTATCTCGTTGCATTAACACGGCACCAAGACCTTGAAGCGATGCATCACAGTAAACCACCATATCCTCAACCCCATCAGGTAAGGCCAAAATCGGAGCTTCACACAATCGTTTCCTTAACTCATCAAACACCAGTTGTTGCTCCAGGCCCCAAACGAATTTCATTGATTTCTTGGTCAATCGGGTGAGTGGTAAGGCGATTTTAGAGAAATTTTCAATGAACCTCCGGTAATAACCGGCTAAACCCAAGAAACTACGAATTTCAGAAGGTGTTTTTGGAATCTTCCATTGTTTAACCGCATCAACCTTGACTTGATCGACCTTCATACCTTGTTTGTTTACTACATGCCCCAAGAACTGAACTTCTTCCAACCAAAATTCACATTTTGAAAATTTAGCATAAAGCCTTTCTCTTGCCAGAGTTTCCAGAATCTCCCGAAGGTGTTGCTGATGCTCCTTTTTGCTCTTAGAATAGACTAAGATATCATCTATGAACACTATGACCGAACGGTCAAGCATCAGGCTACACACCCGGTTCATGAGATCCATGAACGCTGCGGGTGCATTGGTGAGCCCAAAAGGCATCACTACGAATTCAAAGTGCCCATATCGAGTACGGAATGCTGTTTTCTCAATGTCTTCTTCACGAACACACATCTGATGGTAACCGGAACGTAAATCAATCTTGGAAAACCAAGATGCTCCCTGAAGCTGATCGAAAAGATCGTCAATACGTGGCAACGGGTACCTATTCTTTATCGTGCGCTTGTTTAGCTCCCTATAATCAATACACATTCGCTGGGATCCATCTTTCTTCTTCACAAAGAGAATAGGAGCACCCCAAGGCGAGCAACTTGGCCGTATAAACCCTTTATCACTTAGTTCTTGAAGTTGATCTTGGAGCTCTTTCATTTCAGGTGGTGCCAAGCGGTAAGGAGATTTCGCTACCGGAGTCGCACCTGGCACCAAATCAATGCGAAACTCCACTTGCCGAACAGGTGGCAAGCCAGGGAGTTCCACCGGAAAGACATCGCTGAAGTTGGAAACGATAGGAACGTCGTCTAGTGCTATAGTAGAAGAGCAAGAAGCCATAGCCAGGCGGGGAATGTCCCCCTGAATAATAAGTTCTCCGCCTCTAGGGTTTCGAACACGAACTTGCTTCTTACGACAGTGGATTTCCGCATCAAACGCATCAAGCCAATCCATGCCTACGATAACGTAGAGCTCCCGCATCGCAATAGGGATAAGATCGATAGGGAATTCAACTCCAGAAAACTCGAGAGTGCAACCCCGATAGACATCGGTGACATAAATAGTGCGGTTGTCGGCAACTTCGACAACCATTGGGCGAGCCAAGTTTCCGATACTACACCCCAGACGATTAATAAACGTGCGAGACACAAAAGAATGGGTAGCACCGCTATCAAACATAACAACAGCAGGCTCGGAATCTAGCAAATAAATGCCTGATTTACCACATACGATCATGTAAACAATTCTAACTACCATTTATTAAATAATGGCAGGAGGGAAAAGAAAGAAAAAAAAAAAGAAATTTACCTGCCACTGTCGCGGTAATCACCGGCTCATCCGCAGTCATCTGGTGAGCACGACCTCGGGTCACCATAGTGGGTCCCTTAGAAGACGATGCAATTGCAGGATTTGTACCCCCGCTTCCTTTACCAGCCTTCAACTTCGGGCATTCGGGCTTCTTGTGTCCCGTCTCGTTGCAGTGATAGCAGACGGGAGCAGCAGAAGTAATCTGAGGAACTGCACTCGCAGGAGGAGCCCTACAATTCTTCCAATGATGCCTTGGCTTTTTACAGTTGTAGCATATCAACAGATTTTTCTCGCCCTGACCTGAAGACAGCCTGTACTCATACCTTGACTTACCACCTTGCTTTTGCTTTTTCTGGGCATCTCTGGATGTCTTGGAGGAGGTGTCATTGGCCTTCCTCTTGGTCTGGGTCTGCAACTCGATTTCCCTCCTCCTCGCTGCATCCATGATCGCGGATAAAGTCGGGAACTCCTGCATGCTAACGAATTCCTGAATCTCGGTACGTAGAATGGTAGTGTATTGGCTGACCAACCAGGCCTCATTCCCAGCAAATGAGGGACAAAAAGATAGCATCTCCAAGAACTTGGCGTTCAGGTCGCTAACAGACTCGGTAGTTTGCTGTAACGCCATGAACTCTTGCTGCATCCGCTGCTGCTCCACCTTGGGCACATATTGTGCCTCGAACCTCTCCACAAATTGGGCCCAAGACATGGCCCTCACTTCTTCCTCGTTTAATAGAGCGGTGATGGTGTTCCACCATGTCTTTCCCCTTTTTCGCAGCTGATTCATGGCGATCACAACTTTGTACTGGTCCGGACACCCAACAGTCATGAAGGCGCCCTCAACATCTGACACCCAATGCTTAGCAGCAACTGGTTCGGATTCACCATTCCAAAGAGGAGGGCTACACTTGTTGAACTTCTCGAAGTAGTATGCCGAATCCCGAACGGGCGGAGCCGATAACGCTCCCCCGGGAATAGCTGCGAGGCGCTCATCCAGAAGAGCTTTGACCTGGTTGATTATGTCATTGGTCACGCCCGATATTAGTTCATTGAAAGCGTTATTGAATTCCTCAGCGACAATATTCCTAACTTGCTCCATTTGGAGCTGATTAAGGCGAGCAGGCGGAGCCATCTGTATCCGTAGAAGGAGGAAAATATTTAGAAATAATTCAGCCTAGATATTTCTATTAAGAAGAAACACTCAGCTTGCCGAAAATTTGTCAACCTTGCCCCGACCCGAAACCGGCACCGATGTTTCAAATAGTAGGGGCCCTTCTACTATCTTCCACACAAGTTCCAATTTCGCAATCGCGTCTAGTTTAAAAATTTCCAGCTCGCTCTAGCCGTTAATTTTACATCTCTCTCACATGTTAACATTAAATAAGTGTGTAATCTAGCATTTTAAGACTAGTAGAATCCAATTCATAGTCAACAATTTAACATAAACATTTAACATAAGAAATAAGGCTTACTTGGCTGGCCGACAGGCACACCGCGACATCTTTCACTACTAGTCTTCAGAAAATTTGAAAAATCTTTTAAAAAGAGAATAAACTATTATAGAGCCTCAAATTTGAGTCTAGAACATCCACAAAAATGCCTAGTTCCCTCAAACTGTGGCTCTGATACCAACTTGTGACACCCAATTTTTTTTTTTTGCAAAAAGTTTAAACTTTTAAAACCAATCTTAAATTAAATTAAAACAACTGAAATAGTCATAACATAATCCATCAACTTAATAACCATATAAAATAAGTGCGGAAGTAATAATAATAATAAGGTCCCAACAAAATAACTAGTAGCGATGTCCCGATGCTCCATGTCAAGCCTTAGCCTCTTTAATCTTAACACCTGAAAAGTTATAAGGGAAAAACGTAAGCACGAAGCTTAGTGAATTCAAACACAGACATTGTACTAACATTCATATTTATTAGCCCTAATCCATTTTCCAATTATAATGATAAAGGCAAAGAACGAATCAATGTCTATATTACGAGAAGGACTTGTAGGTTTGAACCGCACCGGGAAGATCCCGTATCATTTGGCCCTAATCAACGCACCTCACGAAGAGTATTACGTTGGTGATCTTACCTACCCACCGCACCGGTAAATCCGTATCCTTTTGTGGTGTCCCCATATCCATAATTAGTTACATACAGTGCACATGTACGAATTAAAACAATACTTATATAGCATGCTTTTATAATAACTTCAAATAATCACACACGAGCTAACTAGCAAACACAATCATCAATACAACGGTGTGAAAGAACTCACCTTGAGTGAGTATTAAGGATGGCTAACAATCAAATAATGCTACCAAGCTTGAGCAAACTTCAAAACCTCACCTAAGAAGGACTAAAGGTTAGAAAGGAGAAGTAATGAAGCTATGAGTTGAGAAAAGAGTAATCACAGCAAGGTCTCTGAAACAGACCTGCTGTTCAAAACGGATTTACTCCAAAATCTAAAACAGAAACATAGCTTTAACTAAATTTTATAGGAAACTATGATTGCTCTGGTTTCCACAACTATAAAGAACTCATTCTAACTCCAAAAGATGAATTAAATATGAATTTTACAAAATGGTGTATCACTTCTGTCTCCAACAATACAGTCAAGTGATGTTGGCCAATTCTACCCAACTTGTGAGTAGAATTCGTCCAAAAGAAAATTAAGAGAAGTAAAGGACATACAAGTGAAAGTCTCAGAGTTGGAATTGAATGAAAATCATCTCTCAAACTCCATATATAAAATTCACATTGTGGACAATCACAGCACTAGCAAAAGCTGGTGACTGCCCACTGACCTGGAGTGTGGATCCATTCTAAACAATTTATAATTGGAAATAACACCCCATATTCTCCAGATCTTAAATTCATAATATAAGGAACATATAGAAACTTGGAATCACTCTGGATCCTTTTCCAAGCCTTAGAAATGATGAAAACAAAATGACATATTAGAACAGACCCGGATCAGACCTGACAGCAAAGATACCATTCTTTCACATAGATAAAGCCCCTATCAGTGAGGTTGGCCTTCTTAAGAAAGCTAGCCAACTCAATTTGTGAAATTTTGGAACTGGTTTGGGGTCCTTTTGAGTTATAGAACTCCAGATATGATTTTTACAAAATGACTACAGATCTGATTGAAAACAAAATCGTAGCCACCCGTGATTCCTTTTTGGCTTATCCATCCTTCTCCTTTTGAAACACATTTTAAGATGTGTTCATCATCCCAATTCAGTCCCCATGATAATGGTGGTACTAAAAAGGGTTAGGGATCATTAGGATTTCATTTAGCCACAAGGATGTTATAATAATCAACATGAAAATAAACATAAGCACATAAAATCATCATTCTTCCTTTTAGGGTTTCCATGATCTTTTGCCACATGTAATCCCCTAGATCCATCATCCACCATATATGGGGTGAAGATAGGATCTTGAGATGATGTATAACATACAATTACAAATAAAATAAGAAGGAGAAGAGGTGAAGATGAAATCATAAAACTAGAACAAGGTTATGAATCAAGTTCTAAGAAAGGATAAGGAGGTTCATACCAATACGAATCAAGGCTGGAAATGAACAAGAATTAAGCTCCAAACAGCCCCTTGGCTGCTCTTGATCCCAAATAGAGAGAGAGGGACGATTTTTGAGAGAGAGGGAGGGTTTAGAGTGTTTTCTTTGTGTGTGTTCCAAATGATTCAATTTACACATTAAGTACTATTAACTAGATGGACTTTGCAAATAGGCCCATAGCCCATGGACTTCAATAAAAGGAGTTTACAAGATGATCAAAAGAGCCCAATAACATAAGAAATCAGACATTGGTTAAATAAATTAACCCAAGGTTACAAGGATAATTAAATTAAAATAACCAAACGTACCGAGAAAACCCGGGGCGTTACACGTTATCGGTTTTGGGGTGTGACACATAGTTATAGATAATAAGTAACTTTAATGTTTATTGTGGGCTCCCTTGTTTATCTCACAGCTCAATCTATCCAAGCGGCGTATGGTTAATCCAAATGAAACAATCGAAGTCCAGATGAGTTAACATTGTCTAGTCCTTTCAGTGCATAACACGAATTTCAGATTGCTCTTTAACACTAAACTTCATATCACTTTCTAAAAGTACATACTAAAGAAAACATATTATTATTATTATTATTATTATTATTATTATTATTATTATTATTATTATTATTATCATTGTATATTTTGAATTTTATAATTTTTTGTATTTTGATTTCTCCCCCTTAATTTGGGTATGGGGAAGAAAGAAAATAAAATAAATGCGTAAATTTTAAAAAATTTGTCTTCAAAACGAATCATTTTA
Organism: Lactuca sativa; assembly: GCF_002870075.4. Taxonomy (NCBI): domain Eukaryota; kingdom Viridiplantae; phylum Streptophyta; class Magnoliopsida; order Asterales; family Asteraceae; genus Lactuca; species Lactuca sativa. Next base: position 84,603,585 of record NC_056625.2, on the reverse strand, counting down.
TGATAAACTTAAAAATATCGAGAAGAAAAGTGAAACCGTAATTCAACAATTGAAGTTGCATCCAGATGATCTGATAACAACATGCATATGCAGCAACATTTTCAGACTCAATTATGTTTCAATTCCGGAACAAATTCAAAAATTCTTCACATCGTTAAGTACAATCCCCATTTGTGATCCTCTTCTTTCTTCCTTTCCCGCATTAGAAACATACCCCCCCCCCCCCCCCCCGCCTTAATGTTTTGAATGTCTTATAGTTAGGAGATGTCTCCTGTCATGTGCCTGGAACAGCAATTATCGACATACCATGGTCTGACGATATTCCTCCATAGCTGTTCCTACACGATGTACAGGATTAGTGGGTCTTTGGGACCCAATCCATTTTGAAGTTGCGTTCACCTTTATCATCTACACAAGGTACTCTCTCCCATGACATATCATGTTTATCAAACATAGAAGATGAAGAAATGTTAGAATCATTAAATGATTTGGGCGCATGAACCTTTGGTACCCATCTGTAGTCGGGTTTAACCCATTTCCTATTTGATCGGATGGATGCCTTATCACTTGCTTTCGAACTTCAAACCGAACGCCAAGATGACTTCTACCTAACCAATCTTTTTCTAACAGAACCATATTTTGAATTTGGCATCTTGTTAGACACACCTTCCTGTCCTTGGGAGTTTGATTCTTGGCCTTTTTTGCATTCCGGTCACCATTCTATGAACATGACCTCGAAGGGTTTATTTTGTAAGATCTCCCTCTTGGGACGTTCTGCCAACCTTTTGCAGAGTAAGCGACATACAAACGATGTGGGTAATTTCTGGCAATGTGACCGGGAGTCCCACAGTTAAAGCAAGTATGTCTTTTCATGTAGATAAGATTGTGACTTGGTCCTTGTCCAAAAGAATTTTGTTTCAAGGGACTTCCATAAGCACAAGCACAAGAACATTTAACAGATTGTTTAATAGACTTTTGTGGCTTGGGTTTTCCACAGTGGGAGTATCAGCATCACAAGATTTTGAATCATTTTCAGCAGAACTAGAATCGTTTTTGTTATGCTCATGCTCGTCTTGCACTACTTATTTAGTTGCACATGAAGTATAAGAATTAGAATCATTCACCTCAATATTATCAGTTGGGCCTGATTGTTCAGTCTTAATTGAAGCTGGTATAGGGGTTTGGCCATAATGAGTTGGTATCTCTACCTCATTGGTTTCAAGGGGTGGCGTATAGTTGTCATTGAAGGGAGGTGGAACACTGTGATACCCTAGACTCTTATTTTGATTATCTTTAAATCTTAATTGTTTTTCTATCATGGACACAACTACCTCACTTGGCACATCAAATTTCTTAAAGTTAAATTCAGCATCTTTATATTCAGCTTTCAATGCATCAACTTCGGCTGTTAATTCGACAATTTCCTTTTTAGCATAATGGTAATTTTCAAATTTATTACTATATTCTTCTTAAAGTTTTCTAAAGTCCTTGGTTTTATCCTCTAATTGGTTTTTTAAAGGTTTTTGGGCCTTTCCGAGTGTGTATCCTTCATATTTAAGGTCCTCATTGTCTCTATGTAATATATCAATTTGATCACGAAGAAATTTAACAGTATCCATGCAATTTTGAGGACATGAAGTTTCATTAACCTCAATAAATGAAGAACTCGTTTTCCACCAAAAAGAGTAATTTACCAAAAATATATCTAATTGTGAAGCCAAGAAAAAATACCCTTTGACTTGAAACCTCGAAAGTCAAACTTAAAAGTAAAAATTGAAGGTCAAACTTGAAAGTCAAAGTTGAAAGTTGAAGGTCAAACGTGAAAACTTGAAAGTCAAAGGTCAAATTTGAAAGTCAAAAGTCAAACTTGAAAGTCAAAAGTCAAACTTGAAACTCAAACATGAAATTCAAATTTTTTTTCCAAAAAGAATAACCTTGACTGATAACAAAAATTTCAAGACTGAAAACGAAGGTTTTGGACCAAAAACGTGACTTTTTGAGCAAAACTTCAATTTTGGACCGAAATCGGGAGGCCTCTCAACCAATCCTAGAAGTCTCGCACCGAAATCACTTAAGTGGACCAAAAACAGCTTGACCAAGAACTGCTGACCAAAAACCCCGAAGCTTCGGACCGAGAACCTGCGAGGCCAAAGACTTCGGACCGAGATCTTGTGAATCCAACCGCAAACGCTGCTGGGCTCCGGAAAACTCTAGGGTATGACTGAAATTCGAAGCTGCCGTTGAGATCTCGCAGATTTTGACCAAAAATCACCCAAAACTTGCCAAAAACACAAAATTTGCTAATTTTAAAACCAAATTCGACCAAAACTCCAAATGTACGTAGAACACGAAGAACAATGGCCAAAATTTCGTCCAAAATAATTCAAAAACACCCAGAAATTCAAGAAAAAAAAATCCAAGAAACTCTTAATATCCTACCAATTCGATTGATATCGATTGAAGCTTTGATACCAATTGTAAATCCCAACTTTCCTACATATCAATCGGATTCACTTTGATGGTGCGAAATCCCAATCAAATGAATAATGCAAGATATAATACGGAATAAGATCACGATGATTAATCTTCAATGCACACTATTATTGAATAGTCGGGTACATAAGATACTTGATTACACTTGGTTCTCTCTTGTTTCTCTCCAAAATCACTTTCTAAGGAATATGGCAGCCCCCAAAGCGTCCCTTTCTACTATCCAGGCTAAAATAACACTATTTATACCTGTACCTAATAACCAAGGCCCAACCTAAAACCCAAACAAAACAATATTATGCCTAACCGAAATCAAATGTGATTTCGGTCCAAACAACACCAAAACATGGTTTTTTCGGTCATAGACCGAGAAATCTAATCGCTTATGAAAAGAAAGTATAAACCACAATTTATGACCTAACATTTATCTCTTCAACCCACACAAACCACATCAAAGAGACCATAATATGACATAAAGCCTACATATGAGGAGAAAGGCATTACAAGATGGAAGCTTGAGGACTTACAAAGAATCCAGAATATCCATACAAGTGAAGGAAAGGATTATTTGTTGAACCAAGGCACCAAATGTTCTTCTTCCTTTAAAACCACCAAGAATTTGCAAAATAATCACAAAAGCTTCCAAAAGGGTTAGGGTCTGGAAAAGGAGTCATTTGAATGTGATGGGGGCTAAGGGTGGAGGAAAACCTAGCCTTTACTTCCTTTAAATAGAGCTCAAAACCCACGATTAAGGGTTTCGTCCAAAATGTTCGTTACGTTGTGGCCACCTAGTGCCATGGTGTAGCACCCAATTAAGATGCACAGGACCAAACCAATTTTCCACATCGTAGTGATGCCATCAGCATGTTGTGGCCAACCAGGTTTTCAAAGATACATAAATAAAAATTATACCTTAGGATTTAGATGTTACAGGTTGGAAGACTATCGTTGGATCATAGCACCTGTAGGGATGACTATGGTTGGATCACAACACTGATAGGAAATATTATGGTTGGATCACAACACAGATAAGAAGGACTGTGGTTGTAACACTCGTTTCCTGTATAAGGTTGGCCAAGATTAAATGAATCAAAATAAGGTTTTTGGAGCAATTCCTCAACTACGACATGGGGCATGGATGACCACGACGTGGCATAAAATTAATGGATCACATGTTTAGAGGGCCGCCATGGCATGGCAATGGATGGCCATGTATTTTTAGGGTTTCTCCCATATTTAGTCCCCTTAACTCCCCTAACCTCTTTACCTTAATTTTGATCTTGGTAACTCTATCTTGAGGTTATTTGCTTCATTTGGTGAAACTTGGAGAAGAAGGTGGTTCATTTTCATGTAAGGAAGAAAGGTGCAAGCTTGGATCCAAGATCTTCTGCACATTTCTGAGTTGTTAGAGTTAAAACGTTCATACCTTAACATTTGTGTCTTCTTGTTTGAAGTATGAGCCCGTTTGGGATGTTTTGGTCACATTCTTGTGCTCTCTTGTACCTTGAGGAACTCAAAATCTTAATGTGGTGCTCATTTGGTTATGAACGTATGAGCTAGTGAGAAAAAGGTCTTAGCTTAAGTGTTCTTAGCTCTATGTTTGAGATCTTGTCATATGGTGAGGTCCTAATGGATAAAATTGGAAACTTTATCCATTAAGTCAATGTGGAGTAGTAGTTATGGAAGTACGAGCTTGGATCCGAAAGGATTAAGCTCTTAATCAGAGACGACGATTTTCTCGTGGCCATGGCATAGTGAAGGTAGTCACAATGTGGCAAATTCGAAAATCACGACTGCCTTGTTTTCGTATTGCCACAATGTGGTCAAGGAGGATAACGACATGGAAATTTACTACATGTTGACTACTTGACTTTTTGACCCCCACGATGTGGTCAAGGAGGGCCACGATGTGGCGTTGACCTTGACCTGGTTTGACCATTGACTTTTATGACCAGGTTGACTTTGGGTCAAACTTGAGGGTTTTGCACTGTTGATTAAGAGTTACCTTGTTTGTGATAGGTTTGGAGAACTATAACAACCCTATGGTGCACATACAACCCTAATGCTTTGCATCTAAGTTTTCTCTAGTTGCACATGCAATAAACAATTTTCCAAAGCATGAAGCCTAAACTAGCATACAACTTGATATATGAATCATAAAATCTAGTTAGAAGATTACCTTTTATTGTAGCTTGTTGTATTTGGCCTTTAAGTACTTAACACCTCGAGTGTGATGCTTCAAATGGTTCATAAAACACCATTAACAGTTGGAGAACTTGAGAGAGAGGTTAGAAGAACTAAAGAATCAGTTATAGTATCTCTAAGATGACTAGTGCATTCTAGGCCAAGGGGTTACATATATATAGTGTAGAATTTCGAGGGTTACATGTAAACCCTAATTCTTACACTTGGGCTTGTAATGGACTAACACTATATGGATACTTACATAAGCTTAGCTCATCACTAATCAATCATGGATTATTAGCCCAACCAATATGTATCTTTGATTTACACAATCAACCCCTTTATATTTAATTAGTCTCTTTTCATCACTAAATTAATTCCAAATTCATTCTTGATCAACACTAATTAAATAATATGATTCCTCAATTGAAATATTATACTTATAATATATCAATAAATCATAAATAATCTCTTTCTCAAATATACTTCCTATCATATTATTCTGGTGAATGCAACCGAAAATGGACCATGCTACTCTCGGGTCAAGTACATACCAGTTATAGTTATGGGCTTAGACACCTAATCCAATAGTCTCCCACTTGGATAAGTCTAATAGCTATAACTGCAAGTACGACTTAAAACCGACTAGCAATCGTAGCTCTTAAAAGCCATTGTCGAACTTTGAGTGCCATTTTAGATAATGGATCATGTAATCTTCTGTTCTACAAGATATCATGTGGAGAAATACATAGAACATAGTCATACTTATTACCCAAAACATTGTTTCCCGGTTTCCGATTTGTTTGACATAGAACTTAATTGAACACATCAATTATGTCCTGACCGATCCCGACACATCAATCAAAACAAAATCATCGAGGGGCCCAAGATATCGCTTTTAATCCTCCAAGGATAAAAGGAACATATAAACTTCGACTTATATCCTTGTACTAACTACTCGTTAAATCATACACAATAGCACATTTTATAACATCAACTTAGTGATGCGTTTTCGCACTATCAATGTACAACCAACTCATAGTCAATAACTCATATATCTCGGTTTGAAGACTATATGATATTATCGTCTCACAATCACTCGTGATAAATTCCTTGAAGTGATTCATGTGATCGTGGGTTTAATCCAATACTCAGACCTTATGGGCACTAATAAATGTTGTAGCAAACTTTTTGTATGTATAAACACTTTAGACAATCTACAAGCCAAATTCATGACAGTCTTTTATTTACACAAGATAGTAACTTTATTCATAAATAATACTCCTTTTATTTAATCATCAAATATAAATTACATTTTATCTACTATAATTTTCTAAACAGCTATCTAATCATTAAAACTAGTATCTTCCTTCAACCCAATGCTACCCGCATGCTGCAAGTGCTTAACCCTACTCAGTCCCTTCGTAAGGGGATCTGCTAGGTTCTCCTCTAATGTATGAGGAGTCCTTCTTCTATCCAAAGTCTTATGAAGTGATATTTTTTGTTGATGTGTCTGGATCTGCCAAGATCCCTTGGTTCCAAGGCTAAGGCGACCACACTCACGCTGTCATAGAAAATCTCCATAGGCTCCTTTATAGCTGGTACAACTCCAAGGTCTCCGATGAAGTTCTTCAGCCATATCGCCTCCTTCGACGCTTCGCTTGCTGCTATGTTCTCTGATTCGCACATTAAATCAACTATAGTCTACTGTTTGAAACTTTCAAAGTTATTGCTCCTCCATTCAGGGTAAATACCCAGCCCGACTGAGAGCAGAAATTATCTCTATCGGTCTGAAAGTTGGCGTCACTATACCCTATCACTCATAAGTCATTACTCCTACTGAGAGTAAGGACTTAGTCCTCATTCCTCCACATGTACTTAAGAATGTTCTTTACCGCAGTCTAGTGAGATTTACCAGGATTTCCTTGATATCTGCTGACCATGCTCAAAGCAAAGGCAGTAGCAGGGCGAGTACAAGTCATAGCATACATGATCGAGCGAACTGCGGAAGCATATAGTACTCGAATCATCTTAGCTATCTCGGCCTCTGTACTCGGACTCCGAGTCTTACTCAGCTTGGTATTGCTTTGGATAGGTAATTCACCTTTCTTGGAATTCTCCATGTTGAAATGCTTCAACACCTTATCCAAGTAGGTATTTTGACTAAGTCCTATTAGTCTTTTACTCCTGTTTCTCAGTATCCTTATCCCTAGAATATAAGCAATTTCTCCAAGTTCTTTCATAGCGAAACACTTCCCAATCCATGACTTAACCTCCGGTAAGGTTGGTATGTCATTTCCTATGAGAAGTATGTCATCCACATACAACACTAGAAAGCTAACTATACTCCCACTAGCTTTGACATATACATAGGACTCATCCCCGCTTCTCGAAAATCCAAACTCTTTGACTTTCTCATCAAAACAAAGATTCCATCTGCAAGATTCTTTTTTTGATCCATAAATGGATTTTTTAAGCCTACACACTCTATTAGGGTACTTTGCACTGACAAAACCCTCTGGCTGACTCATGTAAACATCTTCAGCCAACTTCCCATTAAGGAAAGCGGTTTTGACAACCATTTGCCATATTTCATACTCATGAAGTGCATCTATGGCAAGCATAACCCTTATAGATTTAATCTTCGCTACTGGAGAGAAGGTCTCATCATAGTCAACTCAATAAGTTTGAGTAAAGCCCTTCGCAACCAATCGTGCCTTATATGTGTGTACTTTCCCATCCATGTCGGTCTTCTTTTTGAAGATACATTTACACCCAACTGTCTTACGACCAGGTACATTGTCAACCAAGTTCCAAACTTGATTGTCATACATAGACTGAATCTCACCTTCTATTGCCTCTTTCTATTTAGCAGACTCGGGCCTGCCATGGCTTCCTTGTAGTTGTTAGGTTCATGCAAATTTACTTGTGTGCTATCATTGATAAACTTATCACCATATGTAGTAATATGGAAACTATATAACACTGGTGGACAACTAACTCTACTGAAACGCCATAGAGGTAAGGACTCGTCAACTGGTTCAATAGGAGTTTCCTCCTCAGGTTAAGCGCTAGTGTTTGAGGTTCCTTTATCACTTAACTCTTAAAGCTCTTCAAGGTTGATTTGCCTCCAACTGTCCTCTTGGCATATGTTTTCTCTCTCTCTCTCTCTCTCTCTCTCTCTCTCTCTCGGAAAACCCATTTCCTCGCAACGAAGATAACATTGTCACTCGGTGTATAGAAGAGATAACCAAAAGACTTGTGTGCGTAGCCGATGAAAATACAACGCTCACTATAAGGTTCGAGCTTGTCGTGAGTCTCACGCCTCACGAAAGCCTCGCAACCCCAAACCTTGATGTGTGCTAACAAGGGAACCTTCCCTATCCACGTCTCGTGAGGTATTTTGGAAACCTTTTTGGTTAGGACTAGATTAAGGATATGGGCGGAAGTCTCTAAGGAATATCCCCAGAATGAGATAGGTACCAAAGCTCGATTCATCATGGAACGAACCATGTCCAACAAGGTTCGATTGTTCCTCTCAGCCTCACCATTAAGCTGTGGTGTCCTAGGTGGCATCAATTGTGAAACAATTCCACATTCCTTAAGATAGTCTAGGAACTTGATACTAAGATACTCACCACCACGATCGGATCAAAGCATCTTTATCTTCCTGTCCAACTGATTCTCCACTTCTTGTTTAAACTCTTTGAACTTTTCAAAGGTTTCTGACTTATTCTTGATTAAGTAGATATAGTCATATCTGTTGTAATCATCAATAAAAGTCACATAGAAGCGCTTATTATCCTTTGTGGTAGATTTGAAGGGTCCACACACATCGGTGTGTATGAGATCGAATAGACCCTCACCCCTTTCACAAGTACCAGTGAAAGGTGCCTTGGTCATCTTTCCAAGCAAAAACGATTCGCAAGTGTCATCCGAATTTAAGTCGAATGACTCCAAGACTCCATCCTTTTAGAGTTGGGCTATGCGCTTCTTGTTGACCTGTCCAAGACGACAATGCCACAAGTATGTCTTATCCAAACCATTGGAAGAATTTATGTGCACCACATTTTTTCCTATGTTGTCTACAACCATCACAGTTTTATATACACCATTACAAGGCAATGTTTTGAAATAAAATACACCATTATAAAAAGCATTAATAGAACCAATTTCATTATCAAATCAAAATCCAAAACCTTGTTTATACAAACCATGAAAGGAAATAATGTTTCTCGCCATATCGGACAAGTAGCAACAATTATTCAAATCTAATTCTAACCCACTACTAAGCAATAAAGAATAAACTCCAATCTTTGTGACAGACGACGTTTTCCTATTCCCCGTGATCATGTTCATATTCTCGTGCTCCACAAACCTACTTCTTCTTAGACCCTTCAAATTAGAGCAAATGTGGAAACCTCAACCTGTATCAAGGACTCAAGAATTGGAAAGTAATGAGTTATTACATAGAATATAATACATACCTACATGGGTGGGCTTTATCTTCCCATCTTTAACATCCTGCAAGTATTCTGGGCAGCTTCGCTTCCGGTGCCCTTTATCATGACAATAGAAGCACTCTGCTTCTTTTGGATTGGTAGAGGGATTAGCAGAACCAACTTTGGTCCCACTAGAAAAGGATCCATCATGAGACTTTCCCTTGCAGCTCTTAGAAGGAGCCTTCATCTTCTTCCCTTTCCCATGTCCAATTTCCAGGATTGGGGCAGTAGCAGTAGGTGTAGGAGTAGTACAACAAATTTTCCTTTTAGACTACTTTCACCATTTCTCAAAAGGCCTTGAAGCTTGCTAAGAGTGACCACCTCCTTGTTCATATGATAAGTCATATGAAACTGGTCATAACAAGTAGGCAAAGAGTGTAGGATAATATCAATAGCCAACTCTTCATCGAAGTTAACATTCAGCTTCAGCAAGCGGTCCACAAACCTTTGCATTTTCTGTAAGTGGGCCATGATGGACTCTCCATCCTTCATTTTTTTTGTTATCATGGAGGAAATGATTTCATACATTTCCTGGCAAGCACTCTAATGGTATCTTTCCATCAAGTGTTGGTGCATCTCGAAAGGGTAGTAGTCCACATAGGACTTTTAAATTTCAGTTGTCATAGCGGCAAGCATGATACAACACACCTTTGTGGCATCCTTCTCATGTGTTCTGTACTCAACAACCTCTTCAGGAGTATCAGTGACTTCATCAATCTCCTTGGCTCTTTTTCGAGGACATATTCCTTGTCCTCGTAGCAAGTGACCATCCTAATGTTTCGAATCCAATCATTGAAGTGTTGGCTTTTGAGCACCATAACACTCCTATGGTGCTCATGCAAACTTAAATGCTTTGGATTTATGTTTTCTCTAGTTATACATGCATATTTTCAATTTTCCAAAGCATTGTCCTAAATAGCATACAAATTGTCAAATCAACAATACAAGTAGTTGGATGACTTACCTTTTAGAAGGACTTGTAGTTCTTGACCTTTGAAAGCTTGAGAACCCCATGTGTGATGTCTCTAATGGTTCACAAACATAAATATGCAAGAAGAGCCTTGATAGAATAGGTTACTTAGCACAAAATCGGCTGCACTCTCATAGAATGAAAAGGGTTACGATTGTGGCACTAGAGGGATTATTTATAGTGTAGCAAATGCTAGGGTTGCACTTTGATTTAACCTCCATGGATTATCTCATTGGTTTATCCCATCTAAATAATCATGGATCATTGGCCACACTATAAGAATCATTGATTTACATAATCAATCCCCATATATTTAATTAGTCTCTGTTGACCACAATATGAATTCCAAATTAATTCTTGATCAATACTAATTAAATAATATGATCTCATATTAATATATTATATTTCTAATATATTAATAAATCATAAATAACCTTATTCTCAAAAGTCCATCCTATCAAATTGTGTTGGTGAAGGCAACCCAAAAGGACCATGCTACAATCGGGTCAAGTACATCCCAATCATAGTTATGGGCTTAGACACCAAATCCCATAATCTCCCACTTGTTTAAGTCTAATAACTATAACTGTCAATGCAACTTTAGGATCCGACTTAGCAATCGTAAGCTTTCAAAAGTCATTGCCGAACTCTGACCTAGTCTGTGACATGTCCTTAAAATCAGGGATCATATACTCCTTTGTTCTCAAGATATCTATGCGGACAAACACTTGGAACATAGTCATACTTATTGTCATGTAATTTGTTTCCCGATTTCCGATTCGTCTAACATAGAACATAACTGAACACATCAATTTAGTTTTGACCAGGCCCGACACATAGTCAAAATAGAATCATTGAGCGGCCCCAGATATCGCTTTTAATCCTCTTAGGATAAAAGGGAATAGATAAACTTCGAAATTATATGATTGTACTAACTACTAATTAAGTCAAGAACAATGACACGTTTATAACATCAAGTTACTGATGCATTTTCGTGTCATCAATGCACAACCAACTCGTAGTCAACAACTCATATATCTTAGTTTGAAAAATATATGATATTATCATCTCATAATTACTCGTGATAAATCCCAAGAAGTAATTCATGTGAGTGTGGGTTGAATCCAATACTCAAATCTTATTTCAGGAGCACTCATGAATGGTGTAGCAAACTTTTAATATGTCTAACACCTTAGACAATCTACAAGCCAGCTCATGACAGTCTTCTTACATACTGTGACATCCCCAATTTCACGGCCAAAAAAGACAGATTTGTTTATGCTTTGTTTTTAAAATCAAAGTAATATTTTAAAGAAAACAGTTGCGGAATTTGTTCTCAAAACAAAATATGATAAGAGTTTATCAAAGCATTTCTTTAAAGAAATGTATTTTCATTATATAGCAAAATCTCAGGATGTCATGATCAATACAAAAAAAAGCATAAACAGAACAAAATAGACCTTACAACAGTTATTCATAACTACTGGCCTATAATCCAAAATCTCTCGTTATGTCAGCCAACTTATGCTCTCGTGCCATAACATGTAATATAAAGAAAACTGAGAGGGTCAGGCTTGGGAGCCTGGTGAGCATATAGGGTTTTCAACCCACAATATGTTATCTTATATATATATATATATATATATATATATATATATTCAATCATCAAACGATCATTCCAATTACCCATCCCCATTATCTTCCTTACTCTTAAGGGTCTACCCTAAGAGTCATCTATTTGTTCACTCCGTATTAGGCACTAAGACAATAGCTGCAAGGATTCTTTATTAGGCACTAAGACAATAGCTGCCAAGGTTCTTTCGTAAAGCACTAATTCCATAGCTACTATGGCTCATTCATCGAGTACTAAATCCATAGCTACCAGTGTAGGTACTAAGTCAATAGCTACCAACGTTTATCTAACAGTACTAACTCCATAGCTACCGGTGTAGGTAGTAAGTCCATAACTACCAACGTTTATCTAACAGTACTAAATCCATAGCTACCATCGTCTATCTAACAGTATTAAATCCATAGCTATCAACGTTCGTCTATACGGTACTAAATCCAAAGCTACTAAGGTTCATCTGTACAGTACTAAATCCATAGCTACCAAGGTTCATCTATACAATACTAAATCCATAGCTACCAAGGTTCATCTATACAGTACTAAATCCATAGCTACCAAGGTTCATCCTTTGTATCATACTCAAACTCATCGGTCATCACACACCAACTAATTCATCTACCCATGTTCTACCCAACATATTTGTAGATATAACATACATATACAGTTTAACGAATTTAAAACCTATATAAACACATAACACGTATATCGTAGCAAATACTTAATACTTATGTGTTAAAAGAAAGTAACTATACACACACCAAACATATACTTAATACATTCAAACAATACTTGTATTAAAATCGTGTTTATGATAGGGACTATACACCGACTCATATAAACAACTTTATATTAAACACATAACACGTATTTCATAGCAAATACTTAATATTTATGTGTTAGAAGAAAGTGAATATACACTCACCTGATCAGAAGATGATCGGACAACACTACGACTTGTAAAAGTAGTATTCTTCGGTGAAACTAGGATCACTTCACACACTGGGTTTCTCGCGGGCAGAGCTTCGGCTCAAAAACTCTTTTCTTCTCGAGATCTTCAAACTTCGGGACTTGCTTCGGGTCACAAGGTTGATTATGGGGCTTCGGGGGGTTAAAATTGCACGTAAAATGATGTAATATGGGCGAAAGATGAGAGAATGAGCAACCAAACTCGGCTGGCCCTTCAAATCTATTTATAGGGCAAAATCTGCCCTTGCCACGTCGTGGCACCTTTTTCCACGTCGTGGGCTTGGTCGTCACTTCATGCGTCATCACATGTTGCATCTGGGGAACTCCCGGAGGTGTCAAAAGACTTGCCACGTCGTGGCACTGCTTGCCATGTCGTGGTATCTGACAGTTTTGGGGTTTAGCGCCCCGAACTTCATAAATTCATAACTTTCGCATATGAACGTCGTTTTTGACGTTCTTTATATCGAAACGTAGGTCAGATTATGCTCTATAACTCTCATTTAGACTCAATTGGCGAATTTTGACTTTATTTTTAATATATTATAAGTATATTACTTATATATTATCTTTAGTAGGCCAAGACAAGAAAACTCCGTTCGAAATTCATAACTCCTTCATCTGAACTCCATTTTCGTCTATCCTTTTATCGTTGGAATACTATCGAAGACATCTTCAAATCTTGTTTAGATCACTAAGGATATATATCTATCTACCTTAAATTCACTATTTACGTCGCGCTGGGTCGTGCCGGTTCTGTCGCGAAACTTCGACAGGTCATAACTTTTTCGTTATAACTCGGATTTTGGCGTTCTTTATATGCACGGAAACCTTGTGACATATACTACAACTTAGTTAAGATTAATCCTTCTAAATTATCTTCCATCAAAAAGCCATTTTTGATGCTTATCGTCTCTAAATTAACTAGCCCGGATCTACGGGCGTTACAATTATCTCCCCTTAGGATGATTACGTCCTGGAATCATCAACAAAACAGGGCTGAAATAATGATTCCATACGTTATCTCTTCATCCTAAGCACAAATCGTAACTTCTATGTTTCCTCGAAAGAGTATTTAACTCTAGCGCTTCTTGACTGCAGACGATGCTCAATCTTAAATCCACTTTTCGTACTATGATGTACTTTCAATCATAACCTTCGAGTTACCAAATAAATCCTTATTGAGGACTCCTTCTTCTTGTTAAGATAAGTACTTTCCTTCCTCCATTGCAATAGATCGATGGGTCATGTTCTAATGACCTCTCATCGTATGATGCAACGCTTAGACTCAAGTCTCTTAGAGTCAAATTCCAGAATGGAATATACCTTCGTTCATATTTTAATGTGATATAAACACATTTCATCATGTAGCATTTCTAGCTGCAAACTTCTTGTAATAACGAGCGTGATACCAATGATCGCATTGACTTCAATCTTCTGACTTACGTCAGATGTTACATCTAACTTGGTTCTCTGAACCATGTAACCAATTCATCGTAGTCGGACTCAATTGGACATGACCACTAGGGTCAGAATAACAACCATCTTACTAGTCATTTCCGAAACAGTGGTAATGACATACCAGAATAAAACGGAATCAATTACTAGCTTCTTGGTAACCTTGTGACTTTCCCTGATCTAAGTGCGAGTCCTGTGCTTCCGGTAGTATATGCATCTACTACCTTGCACACCTACAAATAATCGTCCCAAGTATTGTCCCGCAGTCGACCAAGTCACCATACAAGAAAATCACAAAACAATTTAACACATACGAATGTGTCCAAATAATCATACACAATTTCCCTAGACTCTACTAGGACTTCTTCATTGCTCAATCTTCAATCATTAACTCTACTTCAACTCGATTGGTGATGGAAATACCAGACGATGAGACAACTTCAAGAATTTCACCAATCGTTCCATCATCCTGCCAATCAAAGGTGTACTTCAGACGTACCGTACTCCTCTAAACGTACTGTTCTTTCATAAGACATACTCTAAAGGCAAGATACCACTCTTACGATATCTTCTGATAGGTTTTATCCACTATCATAAGCCTTTTTCATTTCCTCCATTTACTCAATTTCTCTACGATTCTTCACCATGACCCTTTGTACACCCAAGCAGATATTCGGTGTCCCAAGCGAGAATTTTAGGATAAGAAAGCTATAATTACGATAAACGTATAAATCTCCTTATCACCCCGTAACGTTTACATGCTAGTTCTAATATCGTATCAAACTCTTAGAATCCTAAACACATAAGGTCTCCAGATCCGGTCGACAACAAACCATAGATCCAAACAAATAATAGCATATATGGAAAACATATAACATTTAGCACATGAAAGCATTTTAGGCATCATTCCTAAAATCTAATAGTGCTTGTGTCAATTTAGGTGTACTACCTAACATATTGTAGACACACTCCTCACAATCATTACTTAGCATTCTATGTTTACGTCTAGAAATTTCCTACAAATTCCTAGTTCGCTTAAACTAATGCTCTGATACCAACTGTGACATCCCCAATTTCACGGCCACAAAAGACCGATTTATTTATGCTTTGTTTTTAAAATCAGAGTAATCTTTTAAAGAAAACAGCTACGGAATTTGTTCCCAAAACAAAATATGATAAGATTTTATCAAAGCATTTCTTTAAAGAAATGTATTTTCATTATATAGTAAAATCCAGGATGTCATGTTCAATACAGACCAAAAGCATAAACATAACAAAATAGACCTTACAATAGTTATTCATAACTACTGGCCTATAATCCAAAATCTCTCGTTATGGCAGCCAACTTATGCTCTCGTGCCATAACCTGTAATATAAAGAAAACTAAGAGGGTCAGACTTGGGAGCCTGGTGAGCATATTGGGTTTTCACCCATAATATGTTATCTTATATATATATATATATATATATATATATATATATATATATATATATATATATATATATATATATTCAATCATCAAACGATCATTCCAATTACCCATCCCCATTATCTTCCTTAGTCTTAAGGGTCTACCCTAAGAGTCATCTATTCGTTCACTCCGTATTAGGTGCTAAGACAATAGCTGCTAGGATTCTTTATTAGGCACTAACACAATAGCTGCCAGGATTCTTTATTTGGCACTAAGACAATAGCTGCCAAGGTTCTTTCATAAAGCACTAATTCCATAGCTGCTATGGCTTATTCATCGGGTACTAAATCCATAGCTACCAATGTAGGTACTAAGTCCATAGCTACCAACGTTTATCTAACAGTACTAAATCCATAGCTACCATCGTCTATCTAACAGTACTAAATCCATAGCTACCAACGTTTGTTTATACGGTACTAAATCCATAGCTACCAAGGTTCATCTATACAGTACTAAATCCATAGCTACAAAGGTTCATCTATACAATACTAAATCCATAGCTACCAAGGTTCATCTATACAGTACTAAATCCATAGCTACCAAGGTTCATCCTTCGTATCATACTCAAACTCATCCGTCATGACACACCAACTAATTCGTCTACCCATGTTCTACCCAACATATTTGTAGATATAACATACATATACAGTTTAACTCATTTAAAACCTATATAAAACATTCATTCCACGCTTATCTCAAATAAACAACAATATATAAACACATAACACGTATATCGTAGCAAATACTTAATACTTATGTGTTAGAAGAAAGTAACTATACACACACACCAAACATATACTTAATACATTCAAACAATACTTGTATTAAAATCGTGTTTATGATAGGGACTATACACCCACGCATATAAACAACTTTATATTAAACACATAACACGTATTTCATAGCAAATACATAATATTTATGTGTTAGAAGAAAGTGAATACACACTCACTTGATCAGAAGATGATTGGACAACACTACAACTTGTAAAAGTAGTATTCTTCGGTGAAACCGGGATCACTTCACACACCGGGTTTCTCGCAGGCAGAGCTTCGGCTCGAAAACTCTTTTCTTCTTGGGATCTTCGGACTTCGGGACTTGCTTCGGGTCACAGGGTTGATACCGGGGCTTCGGGGGGGTTAAAATTGCACGTAAAACGATGTAATATGGGCGAGAGATGAGAGAATGAGCAACCAAACTCGGATGGCCCTTCAAATCTATTTATAGGGAAAAATCTGCCGTTGCCACGTTGTGGCACCTTTTTCCACATCGTGGTACCTTTTTCCACGTCGTGGGCTTGGTCGTCACTGCATGCGTCATCGCAAGTTGCATCTGGGGGACTCCTGGAGGTGTCAGAAGACTTGCCACGTCGTGGCACTCTTTTCCATGTCGTGGTATCTGATAGTTTTGGGGTTTCGCGCCCCGAACTTCAAAAATTCATAACTTTTGCATACGAATGTCATTTTCGACGTTCTTTATATTGACACGTAGGTGAGATTATGCTCTATAACTCTCGTTTAGACTCAATTGGCGAATTTTGACTTTATTTTGACTCAATTGGTGAGATTATGCTCTATATCTTTAGTAGGCCGGGACAGGAAAACTCCGTTCGAAATTCATAACTCCTTCATCTGAACTCCATTTTCGTCTGTCTTTTTATCGTTGCACTACTATCAAAGACATCTTCGACTCTAATTTAGATCACCAATGATAGATATCTATCTACCTTAAATTCACTATTTACGTCGCGTTGGGTCGTGCCAGTTCTTTCACGAAACTTCGATAGGTCATAACTTCTTCGTTATAACTCGGATTTTGGCGTTATTTATATGCACGGAAACCTTGTCAAATATACTACAACTTAGTTAAGATTACTCTTATAAATAATCTGCCATCAAAAAGTCATTTTTGATGCTTATCGTCTCTAAATTGACTAGCCCAGATCTACGGGCGTTACAAATACTTACTTCCAACGTATGATCGACTGTGGATGGTTTGGATAATCTTATTATTCGGGAAGTCAAAACATGCAAAGTGAAACACAAGAATAATACTAATCATATATGGCCCCAAAACGTTTGAGTGTAAATAAAACACATTTTATTGAATCACCATATTGATTACACATTATTCATTGTATATTGTTTTGATTTATCAAGTAATACTTGAATTAAAACAATTGTTATCCAATGCTCCAAGCATTCACACTATGTTTGCCTATGGTCTTTACTATATGAAATAGATCAATTGTAAACATTTCCATTGATACTCGTTTCACAATTCCAAATCCTTATCGTAAGTGTAAGAATACCAAGTTCTTGCTACATACCATAATCTGTTAGATTCTAAACTTGTATGCAGTGATCCTTTTGTAATTACTATGTACACAAGTCACAAAGACTTTGTCACTTACAAAACATTCCATTGGAGATTGTTACAAGACAATTCCATAGATCCGAAGTCTCATATTCAAAGCACATTCCTTTGAACATCCTTCTTGCATAAAAGTTTCTAACTTTCTCATAGATTCTTGATATCTAACTCCCATTATGGAAACATTTCCATATTTTCCATATGACAACTCATTGTTTTATAGAATAATGTTTATTCATAATAACGTCAATATGGTCCATCCATTACGATACTTCCAACTATCCATAAGCAACCAATCTTTGGCGACCCTTGGATTGCTCTTAGCAGTTGTTTAATAACATTATTCACATCCAGTTCTAGTCTTTTTTCCCTCTTAATTCCCTAGGCATTCGAAAAATTAGAACACATGAATATTATAGCATATGCAATCGATCCTATACCCGAAGCATATGGGATACGATTCATAATGTCTTACATAAAGACATGATACTTGACAAGTCTTTTGCTATAATATTTCCATATATAGAATTTCCAATGTTGAAGCATTTCAGCATGGTATTCATATAAATCCATGACTAGATATGATTAAAATCTCAATCTAAACTTTTAGAATTGAAATGAAGTATAAGTTCCTCTCCTTAATTATAGCAAAACAACTTTTGAATCGTGCAACTTTGCGAATTGAAACCTTTGTTTTTTATAATTAACATTCGTAACTTGTAACACTTTCCATAATAATTATGCTCCCACTAGCATAAAAAATATTTTCTTACTTGCATAACATTTATGCTACCACTTGCTGTGACATAAGTCCAGAAATCAGCTGGACTTCTAGAAATCAATACTTTATTGGCTTCCTTACCAAAGTTCAGATTTCTGACATGAGATGCTTTGATAAGCCTTTATCTAAGCTCACACACCTTTTATTAGAAAGATCATATGTGTGTCTAAACAATTCTAGAACTTACAACAATAAGTCTAAAATGTTTATACCTTTTGCCTATTCTCACAATTCGAACTATGAAGAGGGATGTCGTAACGAATTTGAGAATGAAAATATCACAATTTCTAACTCTTTAAAATCTACTTAGTGAAAGCGTTTCCTCACAATCATTTTCATGAATTAGAGAGAAACCTTATGACACTTAGATTTTTTTATGGTGTCTGTGTTCCTATCCATGTGAATTTTGTCATAACCACAATATTAAGACAAGGTTAGTGACAAATCCAAACTCATATGGACTGAACCTATTTAATCTTAGTTCCTTGCCACTCGGTAGCACTAGGGCCTACCATGTCATCCAAGTTATTGAGCAGCTCATCCTTATTGATCAATGAACTTTCAATGACCAAGGTGCTTTGCCCTATGCAAACAATTGAGAACTATTAGAACTCACATGCATAGTCAACTTTAACTGGAATAGGCATAAAAATTAAGAATATGTCAACACGATAGGTTACAAACATCAAGTCGTGTGCTATTGAATAACAATAGGTTGACTCTTGATTAGTTCTTAAAAATTTCAAGATCTTTAATACTCCCACTGACCTCTTGACATATAAGTTTCTCTCTGCCAAGAAACATTCCTTGACAATTAAATATTCAAGAGTTAGTGCGGATTCTTATCAAAATAAAATCTTCACACAATTGGTCTTAATTGGTCTTTGTCTTATCCAAGACGTCACAACTACCAATTACAAATGTACAAGAATAAGAAATATTTTTACTCTACATTTGTTGATATGTCACTCAATGTACAATCTTGGAGGATGACTCTAAGATTTGATTTTGGAACAAAGTATGATTCATCTAAATTGATTTAACCATTTCAAAAATTCCTGATTCCTCTTCTTAGCCAAACAAATGCACTAAGGTGTCCTTATAGAATCAAATTGTGATATGGTTTTCATAATCATTAAGATGATCATAAAACACGATACTCAAGTACTCTCCCATATTTTCAGATTGGAAAAGCTTTTATCTTTCTGCCGACTTTGATTCTTCTTATTCGTTCTGCTATACATTAAGACTTTTCAATGACTCGAAATTATACTTAATCTTGTAAGCATAACCATATTTACTAAGTTTAGTAAACCATAACGAAAAGTCTTATCTATCTTTGTGGTGGACCCGACCAGCGCACAACCAAGTGTACCCGATCCCCTAGTCCTTCACTCAACTCACCTCTGTATGTGAATAAGGAATTAGTCCTAATTTCCTAAAGATGAAGTTTCTCATTCATCATACATTACATGTTGCATGATCCCAAGTTTCTATCCAATTGGCACTTATGTGATGAGAATCTTTTCTTATTTGGTAAATTTAGACCCTACCACAAACGAAAGAATCAAATCATTTTTCACATATGCCACTGCAAGGAAATATAAAATAAGATAAAAAAATTCTTTATTTATATAATTACGGAAAAAAATTTCCTTACAATGAAATTGCAAATGAAAACTATGTTATTACAAATTTCTACACAGTCTATCATAACTCTTAAGCAGCTCAAAAATTCGATCATCGAACCATGCAATCGAAATCCATCTCTTCGCGATCAGATTTTGCATGCCTTTCCTTTAAGCTTCCTTTGATCCTACAAAACATCAAAATGTAATCTTATCACATCATGTATTAAGAATCTACATATAGGAACTTAATAGAGTTAGATAGTGGACTTACCTGAAGCAAAGTTAAACTTTTTGACCTTACCATTCTTATGATCCTTTAGGTAGATACGGAAGCTTCGCAACCAATACCCCTTCTCTTGGCAATAGAAACATATGGACTCTTCGGGAATGGTGCATGGGATAATCTCAGACATAGCCTTTCAATTTTCCTTGGAAAGAGAAATCTTTCTGGACTTCCAATGTTTCCATTGTTGATGTCCATGGAAGTTTGGGAAGTAGATCTTCTAATCAAATTTGCTTTACCAGTGCGCCAAATTATTGCAAACTCAGGAGAAATAAGAAAATAGGTAAGATGAATAAGGGTCACGTCGTGGTCTGTCATATAGTAGTCTTTAATAAGCTGACTATACAACTCGGGAAATGACAGAGGAACCACGTCAACAACCAACTTCCTTGAGACATCGACTTCTAACATTCACAGCTTGTCAATGTGTGACTTCATCTCCAATACATGTGCACAGATAGATCTTCCATCTTCATGTTTGCTCACCAATAAGGCCTGAGTAACCTTGAACTTTTCAAGTCTTCGAACATGTGGATCAGGGAGAATAATTGGAGGAGGTGGAGGAAGTGAAGTATGATATTGTGGAATATCATCTTCATATAGAAAGCCTTTTCCAACAGATTCGGGAAGACAATAGTTGTCTGACCTAGACATCTATAAAGGTAGAAATTCAAGTTAGTTGATTTAAATCCTTAATATAACACCCAAACGAAATATTAAGGCTAGGACCCAACACAATATTTTACAATTGTGAAGAGGTATGTCGTAATCCAATTGTAAAATATTTTAAGGTAGGTAAATGACGATTTACCAATTTCCACCATGAAAAATGAAATGGATAATTAACTTTTAATTGGATTGAAATTCCTAAATCCTTTGAGATTCATTGAACTTTTCAATGGCATGTTTAAATCATGCTTATGCTCTTCAAGTTTGTGACTGGGATGTCGAGGATCACAAACAAGGTGTGAATAACTGTGCAAATTAGCTTGGTACACCAAATGTTACAAATCACCTAATCAATGTTCCGGTTAACCACACACGCTCTATTGTTCTATGATTAACATCAAGCTACCCTTTGCCACACATTGTCAGTCATAGATTAGTGTGTCAGTTAACCACACACGCCCTACTAACGACTGAACAAGGTGCAACGTGTAATTTCATGGATTAGCACCATTTTCACATTTTCCTAAAGTAACTAAGATTTGGAATTTAATATAACTTTAGTTACTTTATTTATTTTTTATCACTATACTTTTAATGAGGGAGAATTAATGTCTTATCCTACCCGGTCGGCTAACGACCCTCCACCAGTCAAGGAAGTGATGGGTGAGAGTGGACAACCATTAAACCACCATTTTATCGGTATTAACCTTATATCGCCCATTATAGACCGGCTTCGTGAATGAGGCCTACTAACGGTAATACCTACTTGTCTTATATATATATATATATATATATATATATATATATATATATATATATATATACATATATATTAACTTTTAGATTAATAAAGTATAAGGGTTGAATTTTAACTTTAAAAGTCTAGGGTTTTGAACTAATGTTTCGTTAGTGAAATATTACAAATTCCAAAACATGAGGACAAGTTTTGAAACTTGTCAAAACTCTTCAATTCTATAACTTATGAGTTAATGTTGGTTTTATGAAAAGACTCTTGATTTTCCATAACTTGAGGACTAGTTATGGAGTTCATTAAAACATTTATGATAAGGCTTTTCATGTTCCAAAATTTGAGGACAAGTTATGGAACCCATTTAAAGAACATTTAGATCAATTGTAACAAGGAAAATTATCATATAATATTCTATTGATCTAATCTATCTCATATAGCAAGGCAATTCATATCAAATAATAAAAATAATTAACCTATTATCTTAATATTTTACAATTGTCCTTTCATTTCCATAACTTATGATTTTAATGTCATTTTAATGTATGAGACTTTTCATTTTCCATAACTTGAGGACAAGTTATGGAGTCCATTAAGGGCATTTAGATCATTATTTTAATTAACACAATAATCAAATAATCCATCCGTAATCTAGTTAAACTCATAAGAACAAGATAATTCATATCAACAATCTTCAAGAAATTATCCTAATCATATAAACTAATACAAATCTTGAAATTATGACAATTATCTTTTTAATTGGATAAGCATGATCATTACCATATCAAAAACAGATTTCATGGTTCCAAAAACAGCTTGGGGTAATGATCATAATCCAATTCTGGCCAAAAACTTGAAATTATGCACACAGGAGAACCAACTCAGTGAGTACATGAACTAGACTCGTCGAGTTGGTCTATTACTGGGGGACTCATCGAGTCAGCCTGTTGACTCAACTAGTTCACCAGTCAGAAGGCAAAAAATCAATTTTTTTTAACCTTGAAAAACAATAGGCATCAAGTATAACAGAAAACTGTTGGATTAATGTCTAAGTCCACAACTATAATTGGTAAGACTTGACCCGACCCGGCATGGTCCATTTGGGTTGCATGGCATCATGCATTTGGATAGACTATAATGAGAGAAATAACACTTAAGGTTTGTTAATATATTATAAGTTTTAATATATTAATCAGATTATTTAATTAGTATTGATCAAGAATTAATCTAGAATTAACTAAGTGATCAAAAGAAGACTAATTAAATATATGGGTTGATTGTGTAAATCATCCATACTTGTATCGTGGGCTAATGCTCCATGGATTGTCAAGTTGGGCTAAAACCCATAAGATGCTCCATGGATTCTCCATGGTGTATTTGAACCCATGGATCCAAGGAAATGGAAAGCCATGAGAATTAGGGTTTACCCTAATTGTAACAACTATATAAGATCATATTCTATGGCAAAATCGGCCACTAAGTTAAGAAGAGAAGGGCTAGCCGATTTTAGAAGTGTACAAGTTTCTCTCAAGTTATTCCAAGTGCATTTGGTGTTGTGTGAACCATTTGAGGTGTCACACTTGGGGCACTAGGCACTCAAGCTTCTTGAGAAAATTCTACATCGAAGAGGTATGTATTCTACCTTGTTATATTCATTGTTTTGTATGCTAGATTAGGATAATACCTTAGATGTTCATATTTGCATGTATAATAGAGAAAACATAGATCCAAGGTATTTAGGGTTGCATGTACACTTAGGAGTGTTAGAATGCTCAAAACCCAACAGTGGTATCAGAGCCTAGGCTTGCTTTCTCTTATACTTGATGCAAATTGCTGAAAAATGTTGAAAAATGCTGAAAAAATCGATTTTCTGGCTTTCTGGGCATTGGACTCGCTGAGTCCACTGATGAACTCACCGAGTCCATGAGAAAAATCATCCTACTCGTTGAGTAGGTTCATGCACTCGACAAGTAGGAGCCCCAGACAGCATATATTCAACTTTTTTGGCTAGAAATGTACTAGGAACATTACCCTAAGATGTTTTTGTACTTATAAACTTATTTTTGATGTGGTAATGTTCATGCTAATCCAATTTCTAAGATAATTGTCATAATTTCAAGATTTGTATTAGTTTGTATGTTCATGCTAATTTCTTGAAGATTGATGATTTGAATTATCTTGTTCTTATGAGGTTCTTAGATTAATAGAAAAGTTGTGTGAAATAGTTGTTCTCAATCCATTTAAATCAAAGAGTTGATTCCGAAGTGTGTTTTTGTAACTTGTCCTCAAGTTATATGAAAAGTCACATTTAAGAATCATAAAACTCATAAAAGTTGGCAATGGTTACAAATATGAAGAGTCTTGTTCTAATTAAATTGTTTTATGACTCCATAACTTGTCCTCAAATTATGGAGGTTCAAGAGTCTCTTCATTAAATAATAAATAAATAAAAAGGTGTAACCTTAATTAGTTCCATAAGTTACAGAATAAAGAAAAGTTACATTCTTTAATAGTTTAAAGTCTTCCATAACTTGTCCTCAAGTTATGGAACTTGAAGACTCTTTTAATTAAAACTACTTTAAACACATAAGTTATGGAATTAATTAGTTTTGAATAGTTTCAAAACTTGCCCTCAAGTTTTGGAATTCGAAAAGTTTTCTCTTACGAATACTTTAATTCCAAGTTAAGCCCTTATAATTTTAAAAGTTAAAAATCAATCCTTATACTTTATAATATTATAAGTTAATAATATTTATATATAAGTATAAGAGTAAAAGTCAGTCTTACCATTAGTAGGCCTTATTCACGAAGTCGGTCTATAAGGGAGTATAAGGTTACTGCCTATAAAATGGCAGTTTAATGGGTGTCCACTCTCACCCACCGCTTCCTTGACTAGTGGAGGGTCGTTAGCCGAATGGGTAGGAAAAAGACTATAAGTTCTCCCTTCATTAAAAGTATTAACGATAAATACTAAGTAACTAAACACTTATAATTCCCAATCTTAGTTACTTAAGAAAATGTGAATAAGGTGCTAAACCATGAAATTACACTTGGCACTTTTCTTAAGTCGGTTGGTGGAGCGTGTTTGGTTTACCGACACACTAGCTTGATTTAACAAGGTAGGCAAAGGGTTTTTCTTAAAGTTTATCATAGGCCGGTGGAGCGTGTGTGGTTTACCGGCACATCGGTTGGGTGATAAACATTTAAGAGTACCAAGTAATTTTCATGGATACTTCACACCTTGTTTTGTGATCCTCGGCATCCCAGTCACAAAACCTGAAGGGCACACTCGAGATTGAAACATGCCATTGAAAAGTTCAATGAATCTCAAAAGATCTAGGAGTTTCAAATCCAATTAAAACTTAATTATATTTCGTTTTTCATGGCAAAAATTGGTAAATCGTCATTTACCTACCTTCAACTATTTTATAACTTGGATTACGGCATCCCTCTTCCAGTTGTAAATAGGTTGTTGGGTCCTAGCCTTAATATTTCATATTGGGTGTTATATTAAGGACTTAAATCAACTAAACTTGAATATCTCCCAAAAGATGTCTAAGTTCAGACATCTATGATCTTCCCAAATCTCTTGGAACTTCACTTCCTCCACTTCCTCCATTTATTCTCCCTAACCCACAAGTTCAAGGTCACTCAAGCCCTATTGGCAAGGCAAGGTCTAGGTGTGATCACATCTTGGAGATGAAGTCACATATTGAAAATCCGGGAGAGTTGGGTGTTAAAGTCTTGAGAAAGTTGGATGTTCAATCACTTTCTAAGTCACATAGTGAGTTCCTTTGGGACTCCTATGAAACAGACTATGACAAGACCCTTAATGATCTTATATATTTGCTTGGTACTGCTGAATCAGCAATGATTTGGAAGGCTAGTAAAGCAAATGTGATTAGGAGATCAACTTTCCAAAACTTTATGGACATTGACAATGGTGACACTGGAAATCCAGAAAAAACATTCTCTTCCCAATGGAAAGGGATCGACCATAGTCAACTTGGTTGACCAAATGGTAAAAAGAAATGCTAAGTCTGTGAGAGTCCCATGTACCATTATCAAAGAGCCCACATGTTAAATTGCCAAAGAAAGGGGAATTGGTTACGAAGTTGCCAAACTTACCTAAGGATGGTAAAGTCAATGGGTTTGACTTTATTTCAGGTAAAGTCCATTGTCTAACTATGTTAAGTTTCTACTCTGAGATTCTTATTACATAATGTGATTGAGTCACATGGTGATGATATAAGAATCAAAGAAAAAGAGAGAAATCTTAAGGAAGTATATGTTGTTTCTGATCGCGAAGATGGACTTCGATTGCATCAGAATTTTGAAGCTATTACTTAGGAGTTATTACACATTTCTTAGGAATATATAATAACAAGGTTTTCATATGAATTTTAAGGATAAGTTTTTCTGCAAAGTTTTAAAATAAAAGAAAAGCTTTTAATTTTATTTATTATAAGTATCCTTACAATGGCATTTGTGAAACAAATTGTTGTTTATATGATTCCATTGATGGCAATAATGGAAAATGGTTTTGATTCTTTCATTTGTGGTAGTGTCTAAATTTACCAAATAAAGGAAATTTCTCATCACCCAAGTTTCAATTGGACCGAAACTTGGAATCATGCAAGTTGTATAGTATGATGAATGAGAACTTTCAATCATTGGAAAATTAAGACTAATTACTTGTTCACATGGATGTGTGAGTCAAGTAAAGGACTAAGGGATCGAGTACACATTCTTGTTCACTAATCAAGCCTACCACAAATAATCAATAAGTCTATTCGTCATGATTTACTAAAGTTTAGTAAATATGGTTATACTTATAGGCTTAAGTGTAATTCTGATACATTGGAAAATTTTCGATGTATGGCAGAACGAATGAGAAGAATCAAATTAGGCAGAAGGATAAAAGTTTTTCAAATCTGAAAAGATGGGAGAGTACTTTAGTATCATGTTATATGATCATCTTAATGATTAAGAGACATTATCACAATTCATCCTCTAAGTGCATTCTGATAGCTAAGAAGAGGAATCTTGAATTGTTGGAATGGTTAAATCAAGAAGATGATTCATACTTCGTTCCAAAAACAATTCTCAGAATCATACTCCAAGATTGTAACTTGAGTGACACATCTTAAAGAAGGTTTATTAAACACGTGTCAAATGTAATAGTAAAAGTGTCCTACTCTTGTACATTTGAAGTTTGTAAGTTGTGATTTTTT
The DNA here is from genome assembly GCF_002870075.4 of Lactuca sativa. NCBI lineage: Eukaryota > Viridiplantae > Streptophyta > Magnoliopsida > Asterales > Asteraceae > Lactuca > Lactuca sativa. The sequence goes on along the minus strand of NC_056625.2, from coordinate 84,576,198 downwards.
GGATAAAACAAAGACGAACTTAGGCCAATTGTGTGAAGTGTTTGTCTTGATAAAGAATCCGCACTATCCCTTGAATATTTGACAAGAGAGTCTTATATGTCAAGAGGACAGTGGGAGTCTTAAAGGTCTTGAAAGTCTCAAGAACTAATCAAGAATAAAACCTAAGGTTCTTCACTAGCACACGACTTGAGGTTTATAACCTATCGTATTGACATATTATGTGCACATTCCGGTTAAAGTTGGCTTTGCATATGAATTCTTAGAGTTCTCAATTGGTTGCATAACAACTTGGAAGCAATGGCAGGCCCGGTACTGCCAGGTCGCAAGAAGTTAAAATTGCATAAGTTCAGTCCATATGTGTTTGGATTTGTCATTGTCCGTGTCTTGTGACTAAGGTTTTGACAAATTCATATGGGTAGGAACTCATACACCATATAAATCTAAGTGTCATAAGGTTTCTCTCCGATTCATGAAAATGATGGTGAGGAAACACTTCCCCTAAGTAGATTAGTAAGTAGATAGTAATCTTTGCATTCTCAAAGTTGTTAGTAGGAACACTAACATGGACTTATGAGAAATGGCAAAGGTCTAAACAATTAAGACTATGATTACGGAATCCATTTTCATAGTTCTGAAATTGTTTAGACACACCTGTGAGCTATCTAAGATAAGGTGTATGATTTTGATAAAGTCTTATCAAAGCAATCTAGTATCAAAAATCTGAACTTTGGTAAAAAAAAAGTCAATAGCTGATTCTGAGTACATGTCAAAGCTAGTGGGAGCATAAGTATTATGCTAATAATCATCATGTTAGTGGGAGCATGATAATTATGATAAGTATTACAAGTTAGCAATGTTAATTATAGAAAACAAAAGTTTCAATTATGAAAAGATTAGATTGAGTTTATAATCATTCTAAAGAGCTTATATTGAGATTTTAATCACCTTTAGTCAAGAATATATATATGAATTTCATGTTGGATTGGTTCAACTTAAGAAAATTCTATATATTGCGTTCTCAAAATTCGATTATGATTACGACATCCCTTTTCATAGTAAAATTTTGAGAATATGGCAAACAAAAATTATTATGGCAAAAGACTGGTCTAGAACCATGTCTTTATGTGAAACATCATGAATCGTGTCCCATTTACTTTGGGTACAAGATCAATTACTTGTGCTATAATATTTATTCTTTCTGAATTTTCCAAATGCCTTGGGGCATTAAGGAGGAAAATGTCAACAATTGGATTTGACTAAAGTGATTAAGCAGTTGTCGAGGACAATCTAAGGATTACCAAAGATTGGTTGCTCAAGGATAGTTGAAAGTATAGTGTGAATTTTGGAAGGGCTATATTGACATAGTCTGAAAAGAGGCAAATCTTGTTCAGAAGTAGTAGTCAAAATGTGAATATAAAGTTGTCTCTATAGATAGAAGCAATATGTGTAAGATTAGAAAGAACTTAGTGCAAGAAGCATGTTCAAAGCAATGCATACTTTGAACATAAGGCGTTGTGTCCATGGAGTATGTCTTCATTGGAATACCCTGTAATGGTTGTTGACAAGTCTTTGTGACTTTGTACACATTCATTGCAAGAGGGTAGGGCATTTAAGTTTAAATGCTAACAAGATTTCGATTTGGGAGTGTGAAATTAGAATCATTGAAAGTTTGGTCAATTAATTTATTTCACAAAGTAAGGATCATAGATAAACATAGAGTGCATACTTGGTGTATGGCAAAGCTATTGTTTAGGAAAATATAGTGTACATGCTTGGAGCATGGGATACCTAGTGTTTTAATTCAAGTATAAAGTTGATAAAACCAAAACTATGAATAATGAGAAATCAGTATGGTGATAAATAGAAGTGGTCTATTTATATTCATAGGGTTTGATACCATATTTGATTCATTTATTCTTGTGTTTCACTTTGCATGTTTTGACTTCCATTGTAACTAGGTTATTCTTCCAGAATGACTAAGTTATTTAAATCATCCATAGCCGGTCATATGTTGGAAGTAGATATGAATCAAGACTGTCATGGGTTGGCTTGTAGAGGTCCAAGTTGGTCTACAAAGTTGTGTTACAACGCTCATGATTGCTCATAAGTTATTGGATTCAACCCGCGCTCATTTGAATCACTTCATGGATTTTATCACGAGTGATCATGAGACGATAATATCTTATATTCTTCAAACCTAGAGATATGTGTTGTTATTATGAGTTGCTTATACATTGATTGCGCGAAACCGCATTGGTAACTCAATGTTTTAAAACGTGTTTTTGTGTATGATTCAACAAGTAGCAGAACAAGCCATATGAGTCGAAGTTTCTCCATTCCTTTTACCTTCGGGATAAAAGCGATATCTGTGGGCCCCTCAATGATTTAGTGATGACACATGTGAGCGCTTGGCCAAGCCAGGACTGATTTGATTTGTTCAATCAGTCAGTCGTCATAAATCAGAAATCGGGAAACAACAAATGGACAGAGAGAATGATTTATAATCCATGTCTCAGTCCATATGATATCTAGAATGGAGGAATATATGATCCCTTATCTAATGGACAAGTCATTGACAAAGGTCAGAGTTCATCTACGAGGTTAGAGTTCGACGGAAGCTTTTGAGAGCTACGATTGCCAGTTGGTTCTTGAAGTCATACGCAAAAATAGTTTTAGACTTATCCAAGTGGGAGACTGTTGGATTAATGTCTAAGTCCATAACTATCATTGGTAAGACTTGACCCGACCCAGCATGGTCCATTTGCGTTACATCGCATCATGCATTTGGATAGACTATAATTCGAGAAATAACACTTAAGGTTTGTTAATATATTATAAGTTCTAATATATTAATCAGATTATTTAATTAGTATTGATCAAGAATTAATCTAGAATTAATTGATCAAAAGAAAACTAATTAAATATATGGGTTGATTGTGTAAATCATCCATACTTGTATAGTGGGCTAATGCTCCATGGATTGTCAAGTTGGGCTAAAACCCATAAGATGCTCCATGGATGCTCCATGGTGTATTTGAACCCATGGATCCAAGGAAATTGAAAGCCATGACAATTAGGGTTTACCCTAATTGTAACAACTATATAAGATCATATTCTATGGCAAAATCGGCCACTAAGTTAAGAAGAGAAGGGCCAGCCAATTTTAGAAGTGTACAAGTTTCTCTCAAGTTATTCCAAGTGCATTTGGTGTTGTGTGAACCATTTGAGGTGTCACACTTGGGGCACTAGGCACTCAAGCTTCTTGAGAACATTCTACATCAAAGAGGTATGTATTCTATCTTGTTATATTCATTGTTTTGTATGCTAGATTAGGATAATACCTTGGATGTTCATATTTGCATGTATAATAGAGAAAACATAGATCCAAGGTATTTAGGGTTGCATGTACACTTAGGAGTGTTAGAATGCTCAAAACCCAACAAAAACAATCCTAGTCTCTGATACCACTATTGGGTTTTGAGCACTATAACACTCCTATGGTTCACATGCAACCCTAAATGCTTTGGATCTATGTTTTCTCTAATTATACATGCATATTTTCAATTTTCGAAAGCATTGTCCTAACTAGCATACAAATTGTCAAATGAACAATAAACCTAGTTAGATGACTTACCTTTTAGAAGGACTTGTAGTTCTTGACCTTTGAAAGCTTGAGCACCCCAAGTGTGATGCCTCTAATGGTTTACAAAAACAAATATGCAAGAGGAGGCGTAACAGAATAGGTTACTTAGCACAAAATCAACTTCACTCTCATAGAATGAAAAGGGTTACAATTTTGGCACTAGGGGGTTTATTTATAGTGTAGCAAATGCTAGGGTTATACTTTGTAAACCCTAATGCTCCATGACCTTCCACATTCTTATGCTCCATGGGTTTAACCTCCATGGATTATCTCATTGGTTTAGCCCATCTAAATAATCATGGATCATTGGCCCACACTATAAGAATCATTGATTTACATAATCAATCCCCACATATTTAATTAATCTCTTTTGACCACAAAATTAATTCTTGATCAATACTAATTAGATAATATTATCTCATATTAATATATTATACTTGTAATATATTAATAAATCATAAATAACTTTATTCTCAAAAGTCCATCCTATCAGATTGTGCTGGCGAAGGCAACCTAACAGACCATGTTACAATCGGGTCAAGTACATCCCAGTTATTTTTATGGGATTTGACACCAAATCCAACATGAAATTCGAAAAATCGAATATGACCCTCCCACACAAGTTCATGAGGGAGAAAGAACCCGAAGGGTTTGAGCCAGAAGCAGTGTTGGAAGACATCTAAAAAAGAAAGACAAAGTGTACATTAGATAAGTATCCTTAATATAACACCCAAATGAAATATTATAGCTAAAACCCAACACAATATTTTACAATTTGGAAGAGGGATGCCGTAATCCAATTGAAAAATATTTGAAGGTAGGTAAATGACGATTTACCAATTTCCACCATGAAAAAACGAATTTGAATAATAAGTTTTAATTGGATTAAAATTCATAGATTCTTTTGAGATTCATTGAACTTTTCAATAGCATGTTTAAATCTCGATTATGCCCTTCAAGTTTGTGACTGGGATATCGAGGATCACAAACAAGGTGTGAATAACCATGCAAATGTGCTTGGTACTCTTGATATCATTTATCACCTAATCAATGTGCCAGTAAACCACACACGCTCCATTGATCTATGATAAACATCAAGCTACCCTTTGCCACCCATACTAGTCCAAGTTAATGTGTCGATTAACCACACATGCTCCATTAACAACTTGGCAAGGTGAAAAGTGCAATTTCATGGAATAGCATCATTTTCACATTTTTCCTAAAGTAACTAAGATTGGGAATTTTATAAAACATTTAGTTACTTTATAATTACCATTATACTTTTAATGAGAATTAATGTCCAATCCTACCCATTCGGCTAATGACCCTCCACCAATCAAGGAAGCGGTGGGTGGTATTGGACACCCATTAAACCACCTTTTTATAGGCAGTATCCTTATACCCCCCCCCCCCCCTTATAGATTGGCTTCGTGAATGAGGCCTACTAACGGTAAGACTGACTTGTCTTATACATATATATAATTATTAAACTTATAATATTATAATAGTATAAGGGTTGAATTTCAAACTTTTAAACTTCTAAGGTTTTGAATTAAATGTTTCATAAGTGAGACTTTACAAATTCCAAAACTTGAGGGCAAGTTTTGAAACTCTTCAAAACTTTTGGGTTTCCATAACTTATGAGTTAATGTATTTTAATGAATGAGACTCTTGATGTTCCATAACTTGAGGACAAGTTATGGAGTTCTTTAAACAAATATTTAGATCAATTTTAATTAATAAAAATCATATAATTTATCATTGATCTAATCTAACTCATAAGGCAAGGCAATTCAAATCAAATAACACAAATAATCATTTTATTATCTTAAAATTTGATAATTGTCCTTTATTGCAGCTTGTTGTATTTGGCCTTTAAGAACTTAGCACCACAAGTTTGATGCATCAAATCGTTCACAAAACACCACTAACAATTGGAGAACTTTAGAGAGAGGTTAGAGGTACTCAAGAATCGGCTATAGTATCTCTAAGATGACTAGTGTCCTCATTCTAGGCCAACGGGTTACATATACATATATATATATATATATATATATATATATATATATATATATATATATATATATATATATATATATAGTGTAGAATTCCGAGGTATATATGTAAACCCTAATTTTTACACTTGGGCTAGTACTGGACTAAAACTATATGGATAATTACATAAGCTTAGCCCATCACTAATCAATCATGGATTATTAGCCCAACAAATATGTATCTTTGATTTACACAATCAACCCCTTATATTTAATTAGTCTCTTTTGATCACTAAATTAATTCCAAATTAATTCTTGATCAATACTAATTAAATAATATGATTCCCTAATTGATATATTATACTTAGAATATATAATTAAATCACAAATAATTTTTTTTTCTCAAATATACATCTTATTAGACTGTTTTGGTGAATGCAAACCAAAATGGACCATGCTACTCTCGGGTCAAGTACATACCAATTATAGTTATGGGCTTAGACACCTAATCCAACAGTTTGGTGATTACTGAATTACAGAAGCTAGCAGTACAGAAATGGCAGCGCATCGCATTGTTTTTGGGTTCTTCGATTAAGGTGAGTTTTTTCACTGTACCCGTGGTTTGAAGGCACCAATGTCGGCCCACTACTTTTTGTTATCATTTACTAGAAGATTTCCCTAGGAGTTGTATGTAGCAATGTAGGATAGACTTAGGACTCTTGATCTAGACTTTCTCTCCTATTCCTTGTTTGGTTGTGGCTCTAGAGTAGGATCATCTGTGTGGGTGTCTATATCACCTTAGGATACATATGGTTACACATGCTTTGTAGATTTGGTTATGTATCCTTGTGTATGGGATGTTGCTATGCTGTAGTGATCTACTAGATTTATAAACACACACACACACACACACACATATATATATATATATATATATATATACATTAGGATGCAGTAGTAGTGGTCTGCTGGTTAGGGTACCAGTAGGGTGGTTATCGTCTAGTGAGGTGCCCTAGGGGTTGTATGTAGTCATGTAGGATAGCCTGAGAACTCTAAATCTAGGATTTCTTGCCTATTCCTTGTTTGGTTGTGGCACTAGAGTAGGATCATCCATTTGGGTGGCTATCTCACCTCTGGTTACTTATGGTTACACATTCCATGGAGGTTAGCTGGTAGTTGAGCAGTATATTGTGAGAGATCTAGTGGGCGGTAATGAGCTGTGTGATTGATAATTTCCTGTATTATCTACCTACTTGATCCTTGATTGTTTATATGTCAACATATGGTAGTGGATATGGTTGAGGCAGTCTTGCTGTGTGTTGGAGGCAGGATATCTGGTGCAGGCTGGTTATAAGACATAGGCACGGAGGTCATTTATGGTTACACATTCCATGGAGGTAAGTTGGTAGCAGACCAGTGTACTGTGAGAGATCTAGTGGGTGGTAGTGAGTTGTATGATTGATAATTGTCTGTATTATGTGCCTACTTGATCCTTGATTTTTTATATGTCAAGATATGGTAGTGGATATGGTTGAGGTGGTTATTCTCTGTGTTGTAGGCCAAGATATCTGGTGCGGGCCGGCTGTAAGATGTAGGCACGGAGGCTCGGGAAGAGCGGTTGGGTTGGATCGGTAAGCTCAAAAACCCAAGTTTTTCCAATCTGATGATTGATTGGGCTTGAGTAACCCAATCTAATAATTGTGGACCCGATATGCATGCTAGTACGTTTGTTATATAGGGTATTTCGGGGAAACTCAATAATCTTTGTGCTTACCCAATTGTTTATGCTTGTCACAACTAGCATTTTTAGCAAGGAAATTCTATTTCCATCTAAACATCAACTATTGTAAGACTTGTACTCTAAGTGAATATCATACTATATGCTAAATTAAAATCATCCATTTGAATCAAAACTCATGAGTGAAGTTCAAAACCTAATACAATACATCATATATATATATATATATTTAACTATCGGTCTGAAACCCCAAAAATTCCGGTTCAAATTTATGGACTAGGATCCTCTTATTGGGCCTAATGGGCTAATAAACTTCCAAGTTGGGTATGTTGGGCCAAGGAACCCTATTTGGGCTCTAGTTGGACCCACATTCGTTAAGCTAAAGTATTTTGGGCCTTGTCGAGCCTAAAATGACTCACTTCATCTTTATGGGCCTTAATGGGCCATAAATGTTTTCTTGAACCTAAATGGACCTAAAACCCATTATGTTCACTCTTTTGGGTCGTAAACCCCTAAGATGGGCCCAATGGGCCGAAAACTTCCACTTTGGACCTTGTAGATTCAAGTATATTCAATTATAGCCCAACATTTCTTCTCATCCTATCTCATTCTCCGCGATATATATATATATATATATATATATATATATATATATATATATATATAATGGAAAATCCTTATGAAGACACCTCATTATTAACTAGAGATCTTCCAAGTTAATTACATCACATATAACTAAGACTTTACACTTTAATCTCTCATGTAATAACTAATTCTCTCTCTCTTTTTCTTCTTCTTCTAGTCTCGGCCCACCCACTCACCATTACACACTCTAATTCACTTCTAAAAACTCTTCTCTAAATATCCAAAGAACTCTTATATTCTTTATTAAGAAATTGTGAGGTGGTGTGGGTGTTTCTTCATGTTGTCAACAAAATCCATCCATTCTTGGTAAGTTACTTATCATCAAGGTGTTTAACTTCATGATTATGATAAACTCACTTCTCTTAACATCCCATTTCATGATCCATATTTCCTTAAAACTTCGTAGAATTCGAAGATATCATCAAGGAATGAGTTAGGACCGAATACTCCTCTAACTTCTCCTAAAACCAAGATCTTCAAAGCAAAGTGAGTTCATACCACTATTTTCGATTTTTACTTTGTTGTGGGGGAGAATACAAGTTCTTTTGTGTAGATCTATGTGTGTGTGCTTGATTTTGTGTGTTTTTCAAGTTATATATGTGTTTAGGTGCTGTCAACTTCATGAACTTAAAGATCTACCAAAAGATGATGATATTGATATAACGTAACACTTATTTCAACATATCTTACAAGAAAGAGATTTAAAATACATATAAGTTACTTAAACCAAAAAAAAACATCATACAAAGGGATAAAAGTGACAAAATGACAAAAGAATGGGTTATTTGTAACTCACGGCTAGTAAGGGGTTCAAAAGGATTTTTTGATAAACATGGAAAATTTTGACATTTAAGACTTTACAAGGACTAAAAATGTAAAAATTTTCATAAATGGGCCTTATTTGGGCTTCTCACGGTTTTGGGCCCAAAAATTGTAATTTTGGATCTTTTTGTGGGTTTAAATGCATTTTCAACAAAGTTGTGCCAAAAATGTAAATTTTTTATAAGAAGGGTTAAAGATGTGAAATTATAAAAATTTGGGCCAAAAAGATGAAATTATCTATAATGGGCCGAAAATATATATTTTTATAAAAATCAAGCTAACAATGATATTTTTGACAAAAGTGAGTTGAAAATGTTATTTTTACAAAAACTAGCCTTCAATGCCAGTTTTGTTCTAAAAAGGGGCCTATAATGTTATTTTTACCAAAATTGGGCTTTAATTGTAAATTTTTAGCTTAATGGGCCAAGAATGTCATTTTTACAAAAAGTGGGCCTTTTATGTCATTCTGGTAATTAATTGAGCTAAAACTAGCAATATAATAACAAACGGGCTACTTATGTGATTCTCATGCTTATTGGGCCTTGCTGTGACCCATTTATATGCTTGATAGGTCCTGAATACTCTTTATATATTTATTGGGCATCATTGACCCATTAACATGCTCAACGGACCTCGGATACTCTTTGCATGCTATTTGGGCCTGTAAATACCCTACATGTGAAATGGGCCTTAGTTGCCCTTTTACATATATTTTGGGCCCATGTTATATAATCTCATTCCTTTTGGGCCTGGAAATGACTTACATGTTTAGTAAGCTTTAGTTATTCACTTACATGGTTCATTGAACCTGGAATGTGTTTTATATGTTTCTCTTCGCGTACATTCAATGAAGGATCTAGTGAGACGTGTAGGTTGACACCTATTGAGTGTACAATCGTAGCCTGTAGTTATAACCAGAGTCTCTTGGAAGGAGAGCGGGGGTTTAATTATAGATCTATATGAGGATGACACCCCACACCTAAGTTGTTCGCTACAATTAGACTAAACCAGTCTAGGGTGACAAAAACCTTATTCTATTTTCCGTCGGCGTTCAACAACGCCAAGACAGGCAAAATTGTCATTTTCTAGTATGGTTATAACGACTCACTAAGAGGAATTAGCGTTATAAATTTACGGGAACATACTCGCGCTGGTACTCAACCTCAGGGGTTGGTATACGAGCATTCTCTTTTACAGACAACATAGGGTTGTCTAGGGGCATTCTCGGTACATTCTCTTTCTTTTTCTTCATTTTCTTTTGCATACTATTAAACAATAACACACATGCATCAATACAAGATTGGACACAAACATACCGAACTGTTTTCAGAAAATACAGTATTCTTCTGGAAATACAAAGTGATACAAATGATTTTCACGAACATACTAAAGAGTAAATTACACAAATGATCCCTATTGTTTGGGGTAATTTGTGCATTTGATCCCTAACGTATTTTTTGAACTCGGAAGGTCCCTATTATTCGCTTTTTGTTACATGTTTGGTCCCTATAGTTTGTTTTTGCTATACGCTTGGTCCCTGTCTTACCTAAAAAGACTATTATTTAAATAAGGAAAATTGATGGAGTAGTAAAGGTAAGGTGGGGTGGGGTTGGGGTTGTGTTTATTTAAATAAATTGAAAAATCAAAGGAAAATAGTCTTTATAGTTACAACCGGGACCAAGCGCGTAACAAAAACAAACAGTAGGGACCTTCCGAGTTAAAAAAATAAGTTAGGTACCAAATGTGTAAATTACACTAAACCATAGGGACCATTCGTGTAATTTACTCCATACTAAATTGTTTTCAGAAAATATAGGATTTTCTGGTGATTACAAAATTATACAAATCATTTGCTCAAACATGCTTATGAACTCACCAACATTTTTATGTTGACCTTTTTAAATTAACTTGTATTCTCAAGAAACTGTTGAAGCAGATTGAGCGGAACAAACTAATGGATATTTTGTTATATTTTGATTCATCATACTTTCACTATTTTGGCATGTAATATCCAAACACAATACTCGATGTAAACAATGTATGTTGTTATATTACATGTGTGATGATGATGATGTTATGTTTAAATTATATACTATGTGATGATACTACAAGGATGAAGTCACGCACAAACCTCCAGACGTTTCCTCCCTCTGGTTCAGGGGTGTGACAATGCTTCAGGGTCTATCGATGATCGTGGGAAAGAGAATGCGAGATTTTATGCATGTATCAGCGGCATTGAGGATTCCACATTATTTATATTAATCTGGTTTTCGATAAATGTATTTTGAAATAAACGGTTTTTCTTAAAATAGATTTATAATTGAGATGTTTTACCTTAATTAAAATGAAATTTTTTGGATGTGAAGTTGGGACATTACATTGGTTGGATCACAGCAACAATATGAAATACCAGGGTCCCGTCCCTTGCAACAGAGTAAGGGTTAGATCGTATACAACCTAGGGATGGGTCCGTTACACATTATATATGTTTATGAATAAGAGATTTGTTTGCTCGACGCTAGAGCCGAGATCTTGTGTGGATGCATTGTATATATTATGGAATATGTGGTATACTAGGGAACTCACTAAGATTTAGGCTTACAGTTGTCGATTAAACATTTTTGGAGGTCGTTCGTGAGAAGAGCTCGACGGGACTATATACACGCATCCAAGATGTTTGTTTCCGCAATTTTGTAAACTTAACTCTGATATTGTAGGATTTGAATCAAATGAATGTTACTTGATGGTTTTTAAACAATGGTTTTAAATGGTTATTATATTTTAAAAATTGAAAATTCTCTTTGTAATTTTTGTGACGTTAAAATAAATATATTAATAAAAAAACATTAAGGACAAAATAGCATTTTTAGGTGTCGCAGGGATCAAGGACGCAATAAACATATATAAGGATTGTCCGAGTTTAAAAAAAACAGTTATGGACCAAATCGTAGATTACCCTAAGATACTAGGACCATTCATGTAATTTACTCAAGAATAAACTTTAATTTGAATTAATCATAAGTGTTTATTGCAATTAAGTTTGAATAAAAAGAAACCATGTTTTCTATAAAAATCAAAAGGATTTTAGAAATTAATGTTGGTAAAATCTTGGTCTTAATTTTAATATCTTATGATCTTAAGATCATGCACACGAAAAGCGATCACATTCATACAACAATCCATATTAAGTGGTATCTATAATGGGGTCTTTGGATCCCAATTAGCTGGAATCTTGTGGTATATATAATAGGGTCTTTGGATCCCGATTAGCTAGAATCTTAATATCATACTCTGGTTAAATAAAATGTTTATTATATAATCGAGCCTATAACATTCATCTAACTTAACTTGAAAATTGGGCATCAAAGGTCACAAGAATGAGCTAGATCATCATGACTTTATCAACTCAACTAGCATCATAGTTTTTATTACATAGACCATCACCACTTGGTTCATACATTTATCTCGAATGAGCTAGATCATCATGACCTTCATGTTAGTCCATTTATGATGTCATGACTTTCATGTTAGTCCTTTTGTTATGTTATGTCTTTAGTTATACATTGTATTTCTAATGTTGTTTCTTCTTACATTTAAGTTATTTTTGTTCTCTCTATTTTCAAAATAGAGAGGGTCCGCAGTTGATGACTACAAGAATAGTTGATTCAACAATAGTCTTGTAATCCGCATCAAGTGATAATTGGGTGTCGCACAAACAAGTCCTTACAAGTGAATTCAAATAATATATTATTTTGGTAGGATCTTCTAATTAGGGGCCGATCTACGATCATAATCTTGCGGTCTATAAAACAATATAAGGTAAAATCTCAATTTTGACAGCTATGTTAGAAATGAATCAAAATTTATCTATTTATTTATCATGTTTGGTTTCATTCGAAAAAGTTATTTCTTAGGTACAAATAAAAAACTGAATCAGATCAAATTAAAAAATAATATAAAAGAAATTGTATATCATCGTATTTTATTTTGTTTACAATATATATTAAATACCCTTTGAATTATTTAAAGAGATTATTTATCATCAAAAAAACTTTTTCGAATGAGTTGGAACATTCATTCATTTGTTTAAAATTATGCACCATTTTGGTGTAATTTTTGCAACTTTTTTGAGATTGAGAGTTTAAATCTTTTATTTAACATAAGTTAAAATTATGAATAGTTTAAAAGTAGACTAGATTAATATATATATATATATATATATATATATATATATATATATATATATATATATATATATATATATATATATATATATATATATTTCAAAAAATAATGAAGCTCTAAGCTTTTCTAAAAAGGTTAGTATTATTGAGAAGTATATGAATATAAATAATTTGCAATTATAATATATAATTACATTCCCTTAAAGAATAATAAAAAACATATTTACTTCATGGAATGAAAATCTATTCGGGAAAAAAATATTGCTCAGTTTTATTCTTATGTAATAAACTAACAGAACTTTTTAGAAGGCTAATTAATATCATTCATTCTTTGATTATTTTATAGCAAACACTACCAAGTGAATGTTTATTTGGTTCATATTAATAATGTAGAAGTTTTAGCACACAAGTTATATGTGTATTTATATATCATACCCACGTTACTTTTGTTTAAAATTAATGAGAAAAAGGACAATATGATATAAGACACAAGCCGTACCATATAACAATGACATGTCATCTTTTTTAGTGCAAGTGGATTTCAAAATATTTAATTGTTAGAGCACACACCGTGCATGTTTAATGTCATGCAAAATAAATGCCAATTCAGCATAATTCATTAGTTTTTGGAAAAGACTAAACTGCACAAATGGTCGCTGTGGTTAGCTGAAAATTGACATTTTGGTCTAAAAAAGTTTTGACTAGCACTGAAGGTCCAAACTTTTCATTTTGTTGCGAGTTTGGTCCACTTTGCTTTGGACTCTTTTATAATGACGATTTTACCCTTGTATATTTTTTTTGTCACTTTATTTATTATGCAAATAAAAAGAACAAAAAAGAAAAAAAATCTCTCTCTCTCTCACTCTCTCTCTCTCTCTCTCTCTCTCTCTCTCTCTCTCTCTCCCCACCTTATACCCCCTTCATCAACGCCACCATCATTAGTCAACTATACAACCACCAACACCGGCCAACACAACAACCTCCACCACCACGACACCACCGGTCAACACCTACATCTATAAAACAACATTGTCATCATAGATCCAACAGTAACACCATTTTTCTTCTTCTTCTTCTTCTTTTTCTTCTTCTTCTCTCATTTGAGGTGAAACACTACCTTTCTCCCCATCTCTCCTACAGATCTGATACCGGGGAGGTGGTCAGACCAATCAAAAGATTGAAAACAAACAAGAAGATCGAAGGTTTGCCATCTGCATAAATACATCGTCATCTAAACCTTCTTCACCTTCGACTCCATTGTTAGGGTTTCGTAAACCTTCACCAGGATAATGGTGGTGATAGGGTTTCAGATCTTGAAACCAAAATGAAACCCTAATCTAGACTCGTTCTTACAGATCTTGAAAGGAGAAGGAGGTGGTGTTAGGGTTTCAGGAAAATAGAAGGGGGCAGGAAGAGAAGGAGAGAGATGTAGACAGATGAAGTGGAAGTGGGTGGTGTTCTTCGTCTTCTGAAGGATTCAATTGGGAAATCTTCTTTTGTAACAACAAAGCTTGACATCGTCTTCATAAAGTGGTTGTTAAAAGTTCTCCAGCTTCCTCAGTCTTCACAAATCCCTAGATGAAATGATTAAAAGAGAACTTGAAGTTGTATACCCAAATCTGCAAACTAGACAAGGGAAATTATATGGGTGTCTTGAAATGTGATTTTCATTTCGTTGTGAAATTTATGATTTAAATCAGAAGCTTAACTGAAATAAGTCATTGAGAATTTAATCGGTAAAGGCAGTGGAGGAATAGAGGGTGGTGGGCAGCTGCGGTGGTGACGTAGTGGAGCAAGGTGGTCCTCGGTGGTGTTGGGGTATTTCTTGGTGTCGCCGGTGGTTAGGGAATGAAGCAACAACGAGGGGTGATTGGATGGTGTTTCTCCGATGACTGGGTGATTGAGGTCGCTTCCTCCTTTTGGGTTTCACAAAAAAAAACGAAGTGGGCGTTTAGGAGAGAGAGAGAGAGAGAGTTTTCTATTCTTTTTTATTTTTTTAATCAATCAAATATTTAAATAAATAAATAAAACTGAAAAAGTAAAAGGTAAGGGTAAAATCGTCATTATAAAATAGTTTAAAGCAAATTGGATCAAACTTACAACAAAATGAAAAGTTTGGACCTGTGGTGCTAGTCCAAACTCTTTTGGACCAAAGTGGCAATTTTCAGCTAACCACATGGACCATTTGTGCAATTTTGTCTTTGGAAAAAGATATGTTTAGGCCTATCTAACATAATTGGTTGTAATATTTAAATAGGATTGTTATATTAAAATAGGAATATAAAATTACTTACAAGACTTGCAAGTCTTGCAGATATAACAGAACAAATCCAAGTGGCATTAAAAAGTAGGTTAGTGGTGCAATATTTTAAACAAATGAACGAATCAATTCCAACTCATTAAATTTTTTTACGCCGTAAATATATTTCAAATGATTTTCTTCCAATTAAAAATTAAAATGAATATATCCGAAACATA
This sequence comes from Lactuca sativa, assembly GCF_002870075.4. NCBI lineage: Eukaryota > Viridiplantae > Streptophyta > Magnoliopsida > Asterales > Asteraceae > Lactuca > Lactuca sativa. The sequence continues at coordinate 84,560,694 of NC_056625.2, read as the reverse complement.
AACATTAAATTTAATATATATTATTACATAGTATATTCAGGCAACACTCAACTTCCCTCTTCCTACACAATCTTCCCTGTTCTCTAGCGATACTCTACCTTCATCTTCTTTGTTGGAACATTCAAGCTTCCATTCTACAAACCACCATTTCCATTTCCGTCATTATCTACAAAAATATATCTTTCTCGTTAAAACATCCATAGGGTAATTTAAAACAGTCTTTTAAAAACATTTTTACTGAAGTCTAAAAAAATTTAGAATTGGGTTTGCGGAAATCATATGTTGGTGATTTAGTGTTATCAATATATTTTAGTTTGCTTATTATTAAATTTAAGATAGACTAAGTTCTGTTTATCCACCGAGATTGTAGGTGCAGGGCTCACATTCAGAGTGATAAATGTAAGCTCGGGAATAGGGGGCTCGGGGGCAATTCCCCTTGGTATAGGTTTTCAAGGAGCATCACCCCTTACAGGGTCCAAGGCGCAGAGCTACTGGTGGTGATTTTGTTGAGCGGACATGGTCAAGGGGCAACACCACAAAACCTAGACAAACTGTGACATCATTATGATGTATGAATCAGTTATGTCTTATACTGATTTTTTTAACTACAGTTTTGGCGCCAAAATGGATTTAACTACTTTTAACCAACTTTCTCTCTTGTATAAGAACATGGTAAATGTTTAAGTAAAAGGTTGGATTCTCTATACTCGAAAATTGATCATCAAATTCTCTCTATCTCTTAAAAACACAAAATAGCAAGGTACCTTCTATGTTTTCAATTTTGACGTGGACTTACTTCTAAATTGTCATTCTTGGATTATCCCAAATAAGATTTTGTAATACCTTAGGCAAAATGGTCGAAATCATAGATTTTGGAAATTGATCACAATCACGATCTTAGAAATTATCCAAGTATATATCGATACTCTTAACAATCAAAATCTTATATTCTATGAAGAATATCAATGGCAGAATCTGTATGGGATATGAGTTCAAATTTTGAGAAATTAAACAAGTTTTAGGGTAATGATTTTTGTCGTTGGAAAAAGAATATGCATTTCCTTCTCACCGCTCTGAAAGTTGTTCATGTTCTAAACACTCTTGCATCAGAACCAATGGAGGATGAAACCAATTAACATACAAGAAGAATATGAAAATGGGACAATGATGATTACATATGATGTGGGCACATCCTGAATGACATGTATGATTCTCTTTTTGATCTATATCAAAATCACGAATCTGCAAAAGATATTTAGGATACACTTGAGTCCAAATACATGGATGATGATGTTTCTAGTAAGATGTTCCTTGTGAGTAATTTTAATAATTAGGAAATGGTGGATTCAAGGCATGTTATGGAACAATAAAATGGACCCATGAGGATTCAAGGACAATTTTAACAACACAAGATGTAAATGGATTAATCTATTTATGTCTCAAGTATCATTGACAAAATGCCCCCATCATGTAAAGACTTTAAACACACTTTGAAATACCAAAAAGGATGACTTGTCTCCAGTACAACTTCATAGTCACTTAAGAATTGAATAGGGTCTTCAAGCTCAAGAAAGTGGCAAATGAAATGAAAAAGAAGTTCCTGGATCTTCTGTGAACATCCTGGAAGATGATAAAAATAAAAATAAGTAACAAAGGAAAATGGAAAAAAGAAAGATGACCTTCATAAGGGTTCAAACAAGAAAGTAAAACTTGTATGTTTGAATTGCAACAAACCTGGTCACATGAAATGGGATTTTCATTTAAGGAAGAATAAGTGTGACATCCCCAATTTTCATGGTCCGAAAAGACCTTTTTATTTATGCTTATTTTATATCAGAGTATTCTTTATTTTGCAAAATTGGTCCCATAAAAGTATTTCTGAAGAAATGTTCTTCATTGATTGTTAAAACTTGGGAAGTCATAAATAATACAAAACATAAGCATAAACATTACATGCCTTACATTAACTTATTGTACTAATAGCCTAAACTCCCTAAATCTCTCAGTCGATTGTATATGCGTACCGCTACCTGTAATACAAAGAAAAAAAAACCTGAGTGTGTCAGGCTTTGGAGCCTAGGTGCACATAGGGTTTTCAACCCACAATAATATTACTTATTTTTCTCAAAAGAAAAATTAACCTAATTACCCATTCCCACTACTCTTACTCTTTGATCCCTAAATGTTTATATCAAGATACCTACCCTAATGGATCTTTGCAAGTAGACAATACCGCTTCGAGGAGTCCATAACACTATACATTAACAAGTCAACGTGAAGGGGATATAGTACCCAAATGAAAAACTTTCCTTTTCCTTGAATAAGTATTATTGTTAACACCTACAGGTGGAGAACTTGCTTGTGTTCCACCGGACTACCTAGAATAGTCAATGGTCATCATCTATACTCTATTAAATGACTGGTACCGGTAATTCAGTGTGTGACCTCTCACCATTATTATATTTTCCTAAAACCTTTTACTACCCAATGCAAATTTAAATATGATAAAGTAGTTTATACACTAAAATCATATCATCTTATTACACACAGAACATATGTCAAGAACACAGATAATAAGCACATATAGCATCTAATAGATATTTTATATCACTGTGTAAGCTAAAAGTAACTATGCACTCACTTGCTAAAATTGGATGCCTTGGAATTTAGGTAGCACTTTGCCCTAGCACTTAGCTTTTCCATTGATGTGACTTAGGTTTATTTATCACTAAGTTTATTTCTAATATCCCTTGAGACTAATAATAGTCCAGATTATTTAACAATCCCAAGATCTATCAAGTAAGGAATGACCGGGTAAGATCATATTGGAAATATGGTCTATTTGGTATATAGAGTATAGTGTTTGGAAATCCCATTTTATACACCTCACTAAATGCAGCCTAGACATCACTCCCGTAACTAGATCAGTCAGTAATATGATATGCAATCATTGACAAATCTTATTTATAAATTCATAACAACGACTATGAATATAAATATAAGTTACATTGAAAGCGATACGAGTGTAGCTTAACTTACAAATATTTCTAGCGAATATCGTAAGATGACACTGGTAGAAATTCGACTTGAGAGTTCCTACTATTCGAGCATCTAGCTATCCAATATCTCCCTATTTATACATATTGTAGGCATTATTTTATTACACTTTAAGCTATATTTTGGTTAAATGCAAATATATTTGGTACTTAGGGCATCCACAATTCATTAAAATTATTAGAGTTTAATGGATTGACACATCATCATTTTATTTTCAATACAACTCTACATTGCTTTCCTATAATGCATTAAACTCTATATGTAACATCCCAAATTTCAAGGCTAAAAATTTCATTTTTAAATAAGTTATTACATACAACCATCAGTATAAAAACATTCATAAAAATATATCGTGTCAAACCAAAGTGTTAGTAATCAAAACGTATTGTCATAAAATCATAATAGAGTGTAATCCCAAAGATCTCATGTGCGGAAAACATAGTGTGATGCGTTGCGATCAAGCCAGCTCCTTTCCTTTAAACACGAAGTACTTGAAACCAAAACTAAAAACCATAAGCACAAAGCTTAGTGAGTTCCCCCATCATACCACATACCACATACTGCCTATCCCTCGGTATCTTTCAACCGGTATCTGTCTGGCATAACTGGGAGCTGGACTCCCCTTCGGTATCTTTCAACCGGTACTTAGGAACTAACCTTCCCTTCGGTATCTTTCAACTGGTAACCGGGAGCTAACCTCCCATTCGGTATCTTTCAACCGGTATCCGGGGACTATTTCACCCCCTATCACTATCACATAATAACAGGTCATATATATATATATATATATATATATATATATATATATATATATATATATATATATATTGGTTCCATGATAACATAACATAAACATACTGAATCACATAATGGCATATCATAACCATATTGGTCGCATAATATCATATCATAAACATACTGCTCACATAATGGCATATCATAACCATACAGGTCGCATAATATCATATCATAAACATACTGCTCACATAATGGCATATCATAACCATACAGGTCGCATAATATCATATCATAAACATACTGCTCACATAATAGCATATCATAATCATACTGGTCACATAATAACATATCTTAAACATACTGCTAGGCATGCATGGGTTCTGTCCACCCCTTTGGTATCTTTCAACCGGTGACCATCTTCGGTATCTTTCAATCGGTAATTGGGGACTATTGCACCTCTACTACTACTAACACATATCTCATAGCATCCCAGCACAATAAGCATATCAATTAATGGCAACAAAATAATTATCACAAAGACAATCATCTTAAACATAATCACCTACAGGTGCATTGGCATTGGTGCCTTAGAACCACCCCTACTGGAAGGTAACTCACCTCACACTGCTGAAGTCCTGCAGACTCAATCCCACGCTGCTGAAGTCCCGTAGACTCAACCCCAGCTGATGGATGACAGGTTCCCGAACTGTCAACACCAAATAACACCCAATTAATAATTGGGTCCCAACACATAACCATAATACATACTTGGATAATTACTACATTACCCCAAGTTTGGCTTAATCAAGCCCAAGGCCCAATCCATAGGCCCAAAGTCAACTAAGAATCAAAGCCCAACATATGGCCCAATTTTCCAAATTGGGCCCAAGCCTTTACGTGGTCCTATATTAAGGCCCAACATGATATAGTTATTAAGGCCCAAACTTTGGCCTATCTATGGCCCAATTTTCCAAATTGGGCCCAGCTCCTCATATGGGCGTTACCTCATAGCCCACTAATTATTCTAGTCTAATTGCTTCACTTTGGATGGCCCATTAATAACCCAATCATCAAGGCCCAATAGAAAGGCCCAACAATAAACCCAAGTGGAATTAGGGTTTCTCATAAAATAATGATTAGGGTTAAGTGTCCTACTTAACCCATTAAGAACTTAATCCACTAAGGACTTAATCCATTAAGTCCAATATTGCTTAGATTAGTTTATGCCAATGGTTGTTATTTAATATCTCCAGTTATTAAATAATTCCCGTGTGTCCCGATTAATTCCCCAAATTAGGGTTTTATTGGCATTATGGTTCTTCCAACCCAAATACTAGCCCATTTATCAATTTGTTGGGCTTTTAGCTCAATTAGGGCTTTATTGGGCCTATTAGGCCCACTAGAATAACATTAAGCCCATTAGGGTTTTATTGGGTCAATTAGGGTCCATTAAGCTTCATTGGGCCCATTAGGGCTTACAAGGTCCACTATGGTTTTAGTCCCTTGTCCAAACATCCCAAACGAGTCACCAAATAAATGAGGCACACCGCCACCCTACACAACGACTGGTGTTGGCAGCCACCACCTCACGGTGGTGGTTAGGGTTTCTTTCTCATTATTCTATTTTTCTTTTACAATTTACAATGAAATACCAAAAGAAACACACACCCTAACTAACATAAACACACACACATGGTGGCACATGGTGGCAGCCACCACCTCACGGTGGTGGCAGTGGCGGTCTTCCTCGATTCTCCGACTACACAACCCATAAAATACAACTCTTGCTCGGAATGGGAAACCAACCACCCATTTGGTGACGTATGGCAGCGGTAGTGACGATTTCACGTCGGCAGCCACCACCTCGTGGTGGTGGCGGTGGTTTTTCTTTATTGGTTCCCAGTCAATCAACATACATAGTAGGCCCTTCCTCAAGATTCTGAGCACAACCACCACCGGTGGCGCATAACGACAGCAACAGCACCACGAGTGGCATAACGACGGCAGTCATGGCGTCGCCAACAAGGCTGAGACACGACGATGATGAACAAAAGAAGGAGAAGAAGTGAATACAGTGGGGCAGATGGCAGTTAGCTGAAAATCAACGGTTGCTTGGCGACTTAGGTTGAATGAAAGCGATTCTCGTCGTCCAACTCCGATCCTCAACCTTTCTTGTTGTCGGAAATGGCAGCAGCAACCACAGCAAGGCAGCGAGGGCTCGACAGCTTCAACCGATGGCAGCGGCTAGGGTTTGGCAGCACCCTACATGGTCTCGGTGGTCCCTCCTGACAGCCGCTATATCATTCATGTCCTTGCCGACGCGGAGACACCGGTGGATCGAGCTTCAACAAGGAGATGCAGCCGGAGGTTGAAGACGAATAGAAAAAGAGAGAGAGAGAGAGAGAGAGAGAGAGAGAGAGAGAGAGAGAGTGGTGGCTCATAGAAGGAAACTAGGTATTCAATGACAAAGGTGGCCGGTTATAAATCCCGACCACTTAAAAATCTTTGCAAAATTACACTTCTGGTCCCTCCATCCAAAAGGCTTTCAACTAAAGTCCCAAATTTACCATATAGTCCCTTGCTTCCAAGAATTCTTCCAATCTAAGCCCAAAAGATACCAAACAACCCTCAACCCTCAAAAGTCTTTACAATTAAACCCCAGAATCACACTTTTAACCACCAAAATCCAATTTGTAACATTTTGCATTAAAATACTCATAATAATTACATCTCGGGGCTTTAGAGTTTATTATTTATTTAATAAATAAACGGGGTGTTACACTATAAAGTTGAATGGAATATATTTTTAAAAGTTAAAAATTTTCATTTTTCCCATTGAAGAGTTCAATGGCCATTGAACCCCATATCCGTTAAATTCCAACATGGTATCTCACAATGATAGAGTTTAATACTTTGAACTCCAATTAGGCATGCCATCTAATTCAACTCTCTCATTAAACTATACATTGTGGATGCTCTTATTCAGTTAAATTACATTTTGCAATAGAAAAGGACACTCTTGGAGAAAAAGGACTGAAAGTGATAAAAGCTAGAACCTGGAAGGATTGGAGCTGAAGCTGGGAGCTTAATAGAGCTTAAAAGGAATAAAAATCATGAAAATACAGTCCACACGACGTGGCTAGAGAGTACCACGATGTGACTCTTTGAAAAGTCTCCATCATATGTGTGAACTAGAAACTCACGATGTGAGCCTTGACTATTCATGTCGTGAGCATAATTATGTTGGGTTATGGGTATTCTAACACTCATATGGTGTACATGCAACCCTAAATACCTTGGATCTATGTTTTCTTTATTATACATGCAAATATGAATATTCCAAGGTATTATCCTAACTAGCATACAATCTTTGATACTTGGGTAATCAAATAGATAGAATACATACCTTGTTGATGTAGCTTGACTCCATGAAGCTCGAGAGCCTAGTGCCCCAAGTATGACACCTCAAATGGTTCACACAACATCATCAACACTTGGAATAACCATGAGAAGAAGACACTCATGCTCAAATCTGGTAGCCCTCATATATGTATCACTAGTGCCAATTTCTTGAGATAAAGGGGTCCTTATATAGTGTGCACATTAGGGTTACACCATCTAACCCATGACTTTACCCATTCCTTATGCTCCATGGGTTTTAACCTCCATGGAGTATCCATGGGTCACCACATGGGTTAAACCGAACATAAGGAATCATGGATCATAAGCCTACATATATAAGAATGAATGATTTACACCATCAATCCCCATATATTTAATTAGTCTCTTTTGATCACTAAATTAAGTCCAAATAAATTCTTGATCAATATTAATTAAATAACATGATTTAATATTAATATATTAGAAATTATAATATATTAATATGTCACAAATGTCCTCTTCTCACAAACGGTCTATCCAAATGTTATGATTCCATGCAACCCAAATGGACCATGCCGAGTCGGGTCAAGTACATACCAATTATAGTTATGGATTTAGACACTAATCCAGCAGTCTCCCACTTGGATAAGTCTAAAAATATTATTGAGTATGACTACAAAACCTAACTGGAAATCGTAGCTCTTAAAAGCCGCTGTCGAACTCTGACCTTGTCGTTGAACTCTGACCTTTGTCAATGACTTGTCCATTAGATAAGGGATCATATATTCCTCCATTCTAGATATCGTATGGACTGAGACATGGATTAAAATCATTCTCTCTGTCCATTTGTTGTTTCCCAATTTCCAATTCATGACGACCAACTTATTGAACAGATCAAATCAGTCCTGGCATGGCCAGGCACTCACATGTGTCATCGTTAAATCATCGAGGGGCCCACATATATCAATTTTATCCCGAAGATAAAAGGAATGGATAAAATTGGACTCATATGGCTTGTTCTACTACTTGTTGAATCATACACAAAGGCATGTTTTATAACATCGAGTTACCGGTGCGTATTCGTGCGATCAATGTATAACTAACTCAAAGTAACAACTCATATCTCTAGGTTTGAAGAATATAAGATATTATCGTCTCATGATCACTCTTGATAAAATCCATAGCGTGGGTTGAATCCAATACTCAGAACTTATGAGCACTCATGAGTGTTGTAGCACCACTTTGTCCAACATCTTAGACCTCTATAAGCCAACCCATGACAGTCTTGATTCATATCTACTTCCAACATATGACCGACTGTGGATGGTTTGAATAACTTAGTCATTAAGGAAAAACGACCTAGTTATTCTGGAAGTCAAAACATGCAAAGTGAAACACAAGAATAAACGAATCCAATATGGTCTTAGAACTTATGAATATAAATAACACGTCTTTTATTTATCACCATATTGATTACCCATCATTCATTGTATACTGTTTCAAACTATCAACTTTATACTGAATTAAAACAATAGTTGTCCCATGCACCAAACATGTACACTATGTTTTTTAAACACTAGTCATGCCATACACCAAGTATGCATACTAAGTTTGTCTATGATCTTTACTTTGTGAACTAGATCGATTGAACATAATTTCAATGATTCTCATTTCACACTCCCAATTCCTTACTGCAAATGCAAGAATTCCAAATTCATTCCATTTACCTAAATCAGTTAGATTCTAAACTTATATGTATTGGTCCTCTTGTAATGATTATGCACAAAGTTACAAAGACTTGTCAACATACATTAAATAGTATTCCAATGGAGACCAACTCCATGGAATCGAAGTCTCATATTCAAATTCATTGCCTTTGAACATTCTTCTTGCATTAAGTTTCCTAATGTTACACAGATTTAATGAATAACTTCTACCTATGGGAACATTTCCATACTCCCTTTTTGACTATTACTCTTGAACAAGAGTAGCCTCTTTTCAGAATATGTCAATATGGTCCTTCCAAAATTAACACTATACTTCCAACTATCCCTGAGCAACCAATCTTCAGTAATCCTTAGATTGTCCTCGTCAATTGCTTAATCATTTCAGTCATATGTAGTTCTAGCACTTTTGCCTTCTTAATGCTTTCGGCATTTGGAAAAATTTAGAACAAATGAATATTATAGCACATGCAATCGATCCTATATTTGAAGCATATGGGACATGATTCATAAAGACATGATACTAGACAAGTCTTTTGCTATAATATTTCCATTTCTATTTTCCAAGTTCTCATAATTCAGATTACGAAAAGGGATGTCGTAATCATAATCGAATTTTTGAACGCAAATAATGGACCCATATATAGAATTTCCTTATGTTGAGCCATTCCAACATGAAATTCATATATATATATATATATATATATATATATATATATATATATATATATATATATATATATATATATATATATCCTTGACTAAATATGATTAAAACCTCAATCTAAGCTTTTAGAATTGAAGTGAAGTATATTTTCCTCTCCCTTAATTATAGCAAAACAACTTTTTCCCAATTGAAACCTTTTGTTTTTCTATAACTAACATTGCTAACTTGCAACACTTATTATAATTTTCATGCTCCCACTTGCATGATGATTATTAGAATGAAGCTTATGCTCCCACTAGCTTTGACATATACTCAGAAATCTGCTGGACTTATAGAAATCAATACTTTATTGACCTTCTTGCCAAAGTTCATATTTCTGATACTAGATGCTTTGATAAAACTTTATCAATATCACACACCTTTCCTTAGATAGCTCACATGTGTGTCTAAACAATTTCAGAACTATGAAAAGGGATGCCGTAATCATAGTCTCAATTGTTTAGATCTTTTTCCATTCCTCACAAGTCCATGTAAGTGTGCCAGTTAACCACACACGCTCCACTAACGACTATGAGAATGCAAATATCACACTTTCCATCTACCTAAAATCTACTTAGTGAAAGCGTTTCCTCACCATCATTTTCATGAATCGGAGAGAAACCCTATGACACTTAGATTTTATGGTGTATGTGTTCCTATCCATGTGAATTTTTCAAAACCATAATCACAAGACATGGTTAATGACAAATCCAAACTCATATGGATTGAACTTGTGCAGTCTTAACTTCTTGCCACCTTGCAGCACAAGGGCCTGTCATTGCTTCCTAGTTGTTATGCAACCAATTGAGAACTCCCAAAGCTCATATGAAAAGCCAACTTTCACTGGAATGGGCACAGAAGTAGGAATATGTCAACACGATAGTGTAACACCCAAATTTCTAATGTTCAATGAAGGGCCAAAAGTATAAATTTAGGAAAGGGACTCGACGAGTAGGTCCGCTTACTTGCCGAGTTAGAGCGGGATTCTGTTGCGATTTAAGTGGCCAACTCACCGAGTCGGCGGCTTGGACTCGATGAGTTGGTGCTGAAGAGAGAAAACCCTAATCCCAAGGGTTGTGCCCTATATAAAGCACATAAGCACAAACATAGTGAGTTCCCCAAATACCACATACCATACATATCATCTATCCATACATGTCATGCATAATCGTGAGCCGTACATATCATTCATATATCATAATCAGTAAATGTGCTATGTGCCGCACATAGTCTTGCCATAATGCCAGGAGCCACCTCGTGGTCTTTCTTGCCCGATGAAGGGCCAAAAACCTAGGTCTTACACACAAGTACCAAGAGCCACCTCCTTGCCTTCCATTTAAGCATCATAAATACAACTATCATACAAACTATACTACTTAACCAATTACTTGCAAGAGTTCAGACTCTGGTCTTGCATACAGTGTGCCAGAAGCCGCCTCCTGGTCTTTCATACATAATGTTCGGCTAACCCCTGGGTCATCCTACTATAGATAAACCAAATGGGTCGGCATTGGTACCTTCGACCCATACAAAAAGTGAGGAGACTCACCTCGAATGTTAAAGCTCACTACAGGAAATCCTTAGCTGCTGCCCTGACAACTCCACGAGCTAACAATAATTGGGTTCCAAACCATGATCCATAATCTAGACTTACCCCTGACCCAACAAATTCATAACCAAGGTTCAAGCACAAAACCGTCAAGGCCAAAACTATAAGACCATAAAGGCCCACAAATTGCCCAACTTTTTTCCAAATTAGGCCCAATCCCATATGGGTCTTATCTTAAGCCCATATTCTCCTCTAATACACTTCAGGTTACCTCAAACACTCCTTGGGACAAACTTGGTCAAACGCATAAGTCAAAAGTCAAAGTCAACGCCGAAGTCAATGGTCCCCGTGACCCAACTCGCCATGTTGGTCCTTCAACTCAGTGAGTTCTTATCAGACTGCCAAATCGCGAAGAATTGATCTAACTCGCCGAGTTCCCTTCAACTCGTCGATTTTTCCTCCTTTTCATCAGAATCGGGACAAATCATTTCAATTCGCTGAGTTTACCGATGAACTTGTCGAGTTCTTCATTCATCAAGACTTCTTAACCCATTAAGTCACCAATATCGACACTAAAAGCTTCACCACTCTGATCTTAATCTGAAATTTCACCCAGAAGGGTAAAGTTTCCAACTTTATCCTTATGAATCATTATAATGGGTCAAAAACCCAAACCCTAAGCTTAAGAGGTTAAGGGCTTACTCAATAATCACCAAACCAACAGAACAAAGCCGATGGATGCAGATTTGGACCTTAAAGGCTTAAAGGTCAAGTGAAGTCTCCAACTTTACTCTCATGCAAGGGCATATGAAGCTTAAGAGACCAAAGCAAGGGCTTAGAAGGTGCATGGTACTCTTAGGGCCATAAAGTTGGCACCTTTATACCACAAGAGCACCCAAGAACCATGGATCTGAAAGAATAACTCCATTGGGGTGACCAACACCCCATCAACCAATCAAACTAAGCTAAAACATGGACCTAACCCAAAAAAGGAGATCTAAGCATATAGATAACAAGGTTGAGACTTTATACCAGAAAAGTGTTGAAAGTGAAGCCAGAATTTGAGATCTGAAAGCTCCGCCTGAATCACCACCTTGCACAAAACTCTTTGTCCTTCACTAAGCTTAAAAATGCACTCAAAATGGGCTCACAACACTCAAAATTGCTCTAGGGTTTCGAGATCAGGTTAAGAGGCAATGGAGGCTGGAAAATGAGGCCAACACCTGGACTTAAGGTGTTTAAATAGGGTGAAGAACCCCGAAATTAGGGTATCGTAAACCACGTCCAACTCGTCGAGTTGGTCCTCTCAAACTCGTCGAGTTGATTCTCAAAAACACGCGCGCAAGACTTGCAACATGTCAAGTTTCCTTCTCTAAACTCGACGAGTTGGCCTTAAGAAATGAGGTTTTATTTCCATAATTCACTTTCTAGATTCCGGATGTTACAACTCTCCCGCACTTAAAATAGATTTCTTCCTCGAAATCACTCGTTATTATCACCCACCAAACGGCCAACTTGCTGATCACAACCGAAAATCTTGCGCCTGACCAACCTGACCAAGACAACCGACACCCAACCGACACTATAACTCGAAGACATCAAACATAACTTCAGCCCTGCATTCCACTTATACCTTTCCAAGAACTGAAATCCATAATGGTCTGACTCCCTGACAAACCGCTCACGCTGAAACCACTCCATGCCTTCTTTTAATGAATAATCGAACCAACATAACACTTCCAATCCTGAACATTCCACAACCTATCCGAATTTACAAGAGCCACCCTTAGAATAGTTCTCCGAACCTAATGAAAACGAATCCTCAAGCTCTCGAATAGAATCAACCCTACCTCGCCTGAATTCAGAAACCTAAAGTCTCAATGGTATAACTCCCTGTCAGACTTCTCACAAGGAACTGCCACCAGGCCAACCCCATAGAGTTTTGAACCAAATAAATACTTCCACTCCCCGATCACATTGCCACTTTAAAGGAAACATAGTCACTGACCATATACAACTACATAACACTTATACTCAACAGAAGGCTCAGATAATCATTCGAGTAGATCTAGCATTACCTAAACACCCAGATACCTCACATACCCACGGACACCCTAATCACGAATATCGCTCGAAAATCTGATACTGCCTGAAACGTTGGTACTGCTTTCCCAATCCATAGAGACCTCCTAGGTCCCAACTCATCAGTCAATCATCTGAAATACTGAGTTCCAGCCCAGTTACTAAGCCAAAAGGCTCCCACATAGTCGACCCCGTGAATTTTGATAGAAAACCTCATATGCAACAACTGCCTAGATCACCTTATCACTAACCCGATGCCAAACTGAATGCTACAGGACCAACTATAGTCTTCCTTATACCCGGTCTCCCATGACCTACCATATCATGATCCCAAACATGTTGTGGCCATCCCTCGGCCCGAAGGACCGACCCATCCTAGCCTAAACCACCTGAAGAAAATCACGATCAAACCACAATTTGCCACACTCTGACTATTTCACAGGGACCTATGAATGCTACGGGCTACTCCATAGTCTTACAACACTTCTCACGCTAATTGACTGCTAGTGAATGCTACGGGCCACCCCGCAGTCTTACAACACGCCTATATTATCTGCAAACTAGTGACTATTACGGCCACCCCGCAATTTTACAACACTTCCACTAAATACTAACTACTGAAGGCTACATGCCACCCCGCAGTCTTACAACACTTTCACTATCTGCTAACTAGTGAATGCTACATGCTACCGCACAGTCTTACAACACTTCCACTAACCAAATTCGCAACCCAATGCCCGTCCGCTAATTTGAAAAATCGAACATATCCAGCGTGGAGCGCACTTTTAACCGAACGCCCAAGCTGAACTCGAGCTATGCCTGGAACCCCCAACCTAGTTCCCCAGAGTTTGCTATCAAGTACCAAGAGAATGAGAGCTCAATGTTGGAAAGTTTCCCAAACTTCCAACTCTTGTAATCCTCCATCCTAACAACCACTTGGCCGACCTCCTCCCCGAGGGATGCGAAATTCACCCTAGTTCCACACCTTCTTCTGATCATGAGTGCCTACGCGATTCTCCCCCACTTAGATTTGACTAAGTCTTCACAATACATGAGAATTGAAGGATTCCCAATCCTTTTTACCCTCTAATAACCAAACTACTGACAACCTACACTTACCCGTGCTAGTGTTCCTTCAGTAGCCAAACCCCAAAGAAACACACAAATTCTAAAGTCCAGACAAATACTTCTCGAATCCTAGCGAGACTGTTTATCCCAAACGCCTTGAAATGATACTACTCTCAAATCTTGAATTCCAAATAGTCGACGAGCAATGGAAAACCTCAACAATAGACCACCTCTCTCGATGCTTCCAAAAGCCAACCTAGGCACAAAGACTTAACCTACTGACCCCTGATGATGTTGGATAACCACCCGGCTGAACCCTGACCATAGACCTTCCACATAATACCCCTAATCTAATCCTTGAACACAACCCAAGATAACGTTGAACACTCCAAACCCACAAAAATGAAAACCTTTCACTAACCACTAATAGTTCACGACATGCAAATGGCATTTGACATTACTTGAAAATATAACGCAGAATAAATCAAAGAAATAAACCAGAGATACACTTACGCAAATCGATGCAAGATACCAACCACAAAATACAGATAGAACCGAAAAGAACAAAAGATACATACCCAAAACATCGCCTGCTGGAATCCTAATCTCCCCAGTATGTCACTGCAACATTCGATTCATGTCCGTTGGGGCTCCTGCCCTACCCTCTCGTCCATTGGTGATCCTCTAAGTAGCCGGAGCAGACGCACTCATTGCTCCTCCCCTCAACCTCGGACAATCGGACTTCTTGTGGCCCACCCGATCGCAGTGAATACATAACGGGCTTGCTCCATAAGGGCAATCCCTGCTGACGTGACCAACCCTGCCACACTTGTAGCAGCCCAAACCCCTGGAATGATAAACTCCATCGTGAAGTTTTCCCGAACATGCTGCTTCGAAACCGACCCTACTAGCCTCTCGAAAGTTGATCAGAAGTCTTAGGTCTCTTCCCGAGATCCTCCAATATATGCACTTGATCTGACTCCCTCTTCCTGAAGTTCTCCAAATCAATCTCCAGCTCTTTGGCTCTAGAGATAATATCATTCAGGGTCTCGCACCCTGAAATACTCATGAATTTCCTGATATCATCCCATAACATATCATGATACCTCATTTTCTTCATCTCTTCATCTGTTGCATATTGTGGTACCAATAATGCCCTCTCCTGGAACTTGGCAATGATCTCTGCCACGGTCTCAGTAGTCTGATGGAGATCCACAAACTCTCATGCCAACTACTGCACCTCAATCACTAGTGCAAACTCATCTCGAAACCTGGTCAAGAAGTCATCCCATGACCTAGCATCCATATCATCATCACCCAACTCACTACCGACCTCATCCCACCAATCAGGTGCTCTGTCCTTCAATAGGCAGGAATCAAATCTGACCTTCGCCTCCTTGGGGTGTAAACTCGTCATGAGTGTGTTAGCCATATCCACTAACCACCTGCTACTGATAATGGGGTCCTTCTTCATGTGAAACATAGGAGCTCCACAAGCACGAAACTCCTAGAAAGACAAAGTGCGATCTCCAATGATAGCCATGACCTCCGCACAGAACGTGCCCAAGCACTCATCCGCAATCTCTGAAACACAACGATAAATCTCTAATGAAATGAACCCTTGTAACTGCTCGCTAATCGGCTCAGCACTTGCATCTGATCCAAAACCTAGACCTGAAACATCTCCCTGAAATACGACTAGCCAACAATCAAAACATACCCAAGAATCCTCCTCCCATCAACTTCTTAGATTCTACAAGACTTTCATCATTTTGAGTGTGGATCATGTGCTTTCAGTAGTACGGGCCGAGTACTACTTTCCACACCTATCCATACTTTCGTTATTAATCATCCCGAATCCTCTAAGTCAATTTCTCAACAAAAGCACCAAAACTCACTAGGCTGCACCACTAAACTCACTAAAGCATATCCTATGCAGTCCTAGGTTCCTAACCTCACCCTGCCCTCAACTGCTGAAGGATTCCCAATAATGTCAAGAAGCTACCTCATGAATATAGCCACATGCGACAGAGATCAGATACTCCTTCGAGTAAAAGAATCAATCTTAGAAGAGTTGGACTCAGACAAGAGCTGCGTAATAGGGCCAAGTCCATCACTCTGAGATTATCCAGCCTATGCCACATGTGACTTAGCATATTCACTTAGTAGCTAACTCACATTGCTAAGAGTCCCACAAAGCACAAAGCAAGCAGCATTCAGACAACGGAAAATCTAACCAGCATACACCAATCATGCCATTCCATTCACGCGACAGGAATCCATACTATCATGCAATTCTAAGGCTCATCCAATCAGGCACATAAAGGCATCTCTCCTATCATATCATACTGAGCTGATCCCTATCCCTAATCTAGCATGCGATTCACATAGTCATATCATATCACATAATAAACATGTATTAGTACTTTGGGAACCACTGAGCTCGGCCGATTGCACGCATTACACCCCTTTCTTAATTAAAAATTTCCTTTTTATTAAATGTTTATTTTATAAAAAATTCCACCAAACCCTCATTTTGAGTTCAGGCATACCCGAGAGTGTACCTGAATCCCTCAGACCAAGGCTCTGATACCAACTTGTAACATCCTAAAATTCCAAGGTAAGAATTTAATTTTTATTATCGTTAGATCACTATTGTAACCTTGTTCAATACATTGAAAAGCATTACAAATAAAACAATTATAAGAGTCCATTCCCAATTATCATATGTTGCAGAAAACATTGGTGTATGCGCTGCGATGGCCCTGGGCTCCTTCATTTGAAAACTGGTGTACCTGAAACGAAAACTGGAAACCATAAGCACAAAGCTTAATGAGTTCCCCTAATACCACATGCCATACATATCATATGTCCATACATGCCATGCATAATTGTGAGCCATACATATCATTCATATATCATAATCAGTAAAGGTGCTATATGCCGCACATAGTTTTGCCATTATGCGGCGAGCCACCTCGTGGTCTTTCATGCCAGGCCGGGGACCACAACTCTGGGTCTTACAGATAAGTGCCAATAGCCACCTCCTGGTCTTCCATGCAAACATCACAAAGACAACTAGCATACAAACTATACTACTTAACCAATTAGTTGCCAGAGTTCAGACTCTGGTCTTGCATACAGCATGCCAGGAGCCGCCTCCTAGTCTTTCATACATAATGTCAAGGACTAACCCCCAGTTCTTCCAACTATACATAAACCAAATGCTCTTGCTTTGGTGCCTTCGAATCATACAAATAGTGAGGAGAGTCACCTCGAATGCTGAAGCTCACTATAGGAAATCCTTAGCTGCTGCCCTGACAACTCCTCAGTCTAACAATACCAAAACATCACCCAATTAGCAACTGGGTTCCAAACCATGATCCATAATCCAGACTTACCCGTGACCCAACAAATTCTTAACTAAGGTCCAAGCCCAAAACCGACAAGGCCAAAACTAAAAATTGGGCCCAATCATATATGGGTCTTTGTAAGAACAAAGAAGTTATGCGCAGGTACAAGGTTTGAAAACTCAAACCTTGAGTTAATGCTTAAAATCAATGGTTGCTTCTGATTAAGTATTCCATTCAAGTCTGGTAAGACCAATCAAGTCTATAGAGAGAGTTCAACAAAGTATTCAAGACCTAAATGAAAAATATAGAGTATAATCAAAGTAAAGACAATAAATTTAGAAGAACGTTTGAATGGGTTAGATTTGAGAGAAAAGTGAAAGTGAAGTAAATGTAAAGTCGACTATGTTTGGAGCAACAAACCGACTGTCTTGTCATTAAACACTCCTTATATAGTAAAAGGAGGAAAACTTTACTGTAACGCCCGTGTTCCTAGGCTAAGCATTAGTATGATGATGTAATAGTCAAGGTTAACCATTGTAACTCATTTTGAATTAATTAATATGAATTATTTGAATATTATGTTAATTATATGAATTTATGTGCTTTATACTTGTTTATAAAGATATAATAAATCAAGAATGAAAATAAGTGTCAAAAATAAAATGTTAGATAAACCTGATATCTATGAAGAAAGTTTTAGTGGTCGTGACAAGGATTCCGGAGATATAAAGAACACTGAAATTCATGTTATAACGAAGAAGTTACGGCCTGTCGAAGTTTCGTGACAAAACCAGCACGACACTTTGTGACGTAAAAGGTGAATTTACTATAAAGTGCTTTTTATCCCTAAAGGTCTCAAATAAATTCGTATCATACGTTAAACCGAGAGTGTGCATAAAAGGAACGCCCAAATCTGACTTCATATGAGGGAGTTATGATTTTTCAAAGTTTCAGCGTAGTAGTATGCAGCTCGGAGTTCGAATACTTGATCGACCGGTTTTTAGCTGACACAACCTAAATGAGAATTGAAGGTCTCTTTAATAGAGGCTCAATGATAAAAAGACAGATGAAAACATACATTGGATGAAGACGTTATGAATTTTTAACGTACTTTTTCTGTCGCGGACTGTTAAAAATATAAATTTAAAAATAAATTCGAAATTAGCCAATGGAGTCTTAAAGAAAGTTGTAAGGTATGGTCCAACCTACGCGTGGATATAAAGAATGTCAAAAACGAAGCTCGTATGTGAAATATATGGATTTTAGAAGTTGAAGGTGTAAAATGTGAGGCTAGTGCGAAGACTACGCCCATTGTACATTCGAACGCCTCGCGTACCGAAGTACGCCCCGCGTACACCGAGGATTAAGTTGCATGCTCTTTTTACTTATGCAATCTTAAGGGAGCCATGATGAACCAACCATTTGTTCGACGTGTGCCCTCTATGCCCCACGTACTCCGAAGAGTACGCCCAACATAACCAAGGCTTCGACCCTATAAAAGGGTTGCGAGGCCAGCCACATTTTTCACACCAATAATTCTTTCTTTCTCTCTCTACTCTCTCTCTAGCCTCCCCCCCCCCAAGTCAAGGAAACTTCCCTAGCACTGAAGGAATCCCCAGAGCGCGCGATGGCTCCAAGAAAAAGAGCTTTCGGCTTAAAAGCTCTGCTCCAGCGGAGCCCGATTTTTAAGAAAACCCGTTGTAAGTGAGATACGCCCACCCTACTTTAAGTATAGCTTATATTTAATTTAAGTATTGTTATTATGAACTTATAATAACTATTTGGGCTATTATGATGACTTATATAAGTGTCGTTATAATATCTTTTTTACAACTCGCGGTACGAGGAATCTGGTTTGAAGGGTCGCCTGGGTTGTTGGATTTCAGAAGTGCTTTAATGCCAAAATGGTCATGCCCTCCGGTGTTTCATGTATGGCCCCTGTCTATACATAGTAGTTGAGAAGTATTCTTTACACACTTATATAATAATAATAATACTTAGACTATTAATTAGTTATGATGAACATTAGACTAAAATCTAGTGGTAATGATAGTATGTTTTGTCAAAGGAAATTATTTTTAAGAAGCGTAGCATTGTCTGAGTTCAGAATCACCACCTTAACAGGTGACTGCATAGTTACTTTCATCTTACACATAGATATGAAGTATTTTATATAAATTACATCCTATGTGTGCTTGTTATCTATTTACTTGATATCTATGCTGGATGAACGCTTTTATACATGTTTTAAATGATTTACATTGTATATGTATTTTATATCTACAAAAATATAGGGGTAAAATATGGGTAGATGAGATAGACGATATGTGATAAAATAATGATAGGCCTCGATGTTGACGATGAACCAGTCATCTAGCAGAGTATAGATGACGATCATGGACTATTCTAGACAGTCTAGTGGAACGCTAGCAGGCTCGCAACTTGTAGGCATTTGTGAACGATGTGTTTAGCGGTGTACTCCATCCCCTCATGGTTACCTTATGGATATTTATTGCTGAGGAACCCCCTTAGCAGTAGTGTCAATCCCGACGAAAATTCTTAGGATAGGTCCCTTATGATAGATGTTTGAGGGACGTAAAGTGAGGATAACGGGAACGGGTAATCGAGTTGATTGTTGTGATGAAACTAATAAACTATTTATTATGGGTTGAAAACCCTATGTGCTCACCAAGCTCCCAAGCCTGACCCACTAAGTTTCTTGTACCTATGTAGCGGCACAAGAGCATAGTTGGATGACTTGATGAGGGATTATGGATTATAGTCCAGTAGATATAAATAATTGTTGTAAGGCCTATGTTGTTCTTTTTATGATTTTGATCTGTACATGAGCAATATCTAGAAACCTTATGTATTCAAGATTGTAAGCGTTCAATTACGATATAAGAACTAGCATGTAACGTTTTGGGGTAATAAGGAGGATTTAAACGTCTATCGTGAATAAAGATCTAAATTCACCTAATTTGGTGTATAGATGAAAATGGAAAGAACTCGAAGTGGAGTTGGACCCGAGCCAATCACGATGGTCGGGTTACAAGCAATGATCCAGATGATGTTGGATCATCAAATGGAGGAGACAAGATGATTGCTGCAAAATAGAGGCGAACGTACAATGCCTATTGAACTGACCGAACTGAATGATGGACAATTGGAAAAAGGGAACTACAATAGGACTATCGGTCAAGCCGAACCGCCAGTGGTTAAACGGAATAACCAGGATGCAGGAAATGACGGACATGGATGCAAGTACAAGGATTTAATGGCATCCAAACCACCGTATCTTTCTGGAAGCCCAACACCGGTGAAGGTTATGGATTGGATCTTCGAGATGGAGAAAATGTTTTAAAGTTGCGAATGTAGAAACAGGCAGATGACCGCTCTCGCAGTTCCCTTGTTAAAAACCGGAGTACTAAGCTAGTGGAAGCTACTAGCTGATTCAATGCTCAAGGGAGTAGCTACAAAGATGTCATGGGATGATTTACTAGTACAACTGAAAATGCAATACTACTCTGAGTAGGATCTTCTAGAAATCAACAATGAGTTTTAGAACCTAAAGAAGGGGAGAATAAGCATCACTGAGTATGCTGCAAGTTTTTACAGAGAATATGAGGCTTGTTCCTTACCTAGTTCCAACCGAACTCTCCAAGGTCAACAAGTTTGCCCACAGATTACCATCACAATTTGGTCTGATGGTCAATCAAGCAACCACTCTGAAAGCCTCCATATGGGCTGCTAAGAATGTTGAGACCCATATAAGGCAGAATGGTATGGAGAGAGGGGAGGTTGGTAAGGAAAGGAAATTTGATGGATCGTCAAAATTGAGCAAGAAGAGCAAGTTTTCAAAGTCTGGTATGAAGAAGTTTGCAGGAGGAGGTGAAGCCAAGTAGTGCGACAAGTGCAAGAAGAAGCACCATGGGAAATGTGACGGAGAGGTTACTTGTTTTAAATGTGGAAAGCATCGGCACTATGCCAATAAATGCACCTACAACAAGAAATTTTGTTATGGGTGTAATGAGGAGGGGCATATCTGTAGGGACTGCCCAAAGAAGAAGGAGGCGGGAAGACCCAATGTTCCATTGAATCCGAAGGCGAGACCTTTCCAAATGACACTAGAAGCTGCAAAGGATGCATCGAATGTCGCTTCAGGTACCTTTTTTGTAAATGGATTGCCTGCCAATATTTTTTTTTATTCTGGAGCGAATTACTCCTTTATATCGCATAAATTTGGTGAAAGATTAGCATTTCCCATAGATAAACTTGATAATGCTCTAGTTGTAGAAGTTTCCATCGGCAAATTCATACCTGTTAGTGACTGCATTAAAAACATCATCATCGACTTGAACGGAAACGAATTCCACAAGGAGTTGTTACACATACAGTTAAATGGTTTCGACATCGTTTTAGAAATGGATTGGCTTAGCACCAATGATGCCGAGATACTATGCAGGAAGAAGATAGTAAGAGTGAACCCCCCTGGAAAAGAGTCATTTATGGTGTACAGGGACAAAGGCAGAGTAAATTCTGGAATCATTTCCCTGATGAAGGCCATAAAATGTTTGTCTAAAGGATGCACATCATACTTGGCATTCGTGATTGATGCAAAGAAAGAAAAGAAAGATCTGCAAAGAATACCACTAGTGTGTGACTATCCGAATGTCTTTCCTGAAGATCTTCCTGGATTGCCACCTAATAGACAAGTGGAGTTTCGAATAGACTTGTTACCAGGATCGACACCAATAGCGAAAGCACCATACCCATTAGCACCGAAGGAGATGAAAGAGCTTATGACGCAACTTCAGGAATTGTAGGACAACAGTTTCATTAGACATGGTTCATCACCTTGGGGAGCTTCGGTGTTATTTGTGGATAAGAAGGATAAAAGCATGAGGATATGCATAGACTACAAAGAGCTGAATATGGCAACAATTAAGAAAAGTACACATTGCCAAGGATTCATGACCTGTTCAATTAGCTACAAGGTTCAAGCTATTTCTCAAGATTGATCTTAGGTCAGGTTATCATTAACTGAAGGTGAGAAAGTGCAATATTGAGCAAACTGCGTTCGGAACAATATATGGACACTATGAGTTCTTGGTTATGTCGTTTGGACTAACCACTGCTCTAGCAACATTTATGGATTTGATGAACATGGTTTATAAAACATTCCTCAATAAATTTGTGATGGTATTCATAGATGACATTCTGATTTACTCAAAGAGCCAGCAGGAGCATGGGAAGCATCTATGAGAATTGTTAGAAGTGCTGAAGAAGGAGACGTTGTATGAAAAGTTCTCTAAATCTGATTTTTGGATTCGAGAAGTCCAATTCTTGGGGCATGTGGTTAACCAGGAAGGAATAATGGTTGACCCAGCAAAGATTTAAGATGTCATGAAGTGGGAATGACCAAAAAGTCCCACAGAGATTCGAAGCTTTCTAGGATTACTAGGATATTACTAAAGGTTTATCCAAGGCTTTTCTTCGATAGCCGCTCCATTGACAGCTTTCACCCATAAAGGAGCTACATATACTTGGAATGGGAAACAAGAAGAAGCATTCAAGAAGCTAAAGAAGAAGTTATGTGAAGCACCGATTCTTTCTTTACCCAGCGGAGTTAAAGACTTCGTAGTTTATAGCGATGCATTTGGAGTTGGGTTGGGTTGTGTTCTGATCCAAAGGGAAAAGGTGGTAGCATATGCATCTCGACGGTTGAAATAGCACGGAAAGAACTACCCTACTCATGATTTGGAGTTGGCAGTGGTAGTATTCGCCCTGAAGATATTGAGGCATTATCTCTATAGCACGAAGTGCAAACTTTTCACTGATCATAAGAGTATCAAGTATCTCTTTAATTAGAAGGAATTGAACATGAGGCAATGACGCTGGCTAGAGTTACTCAAGGACTATGACTATAAGATACTTTACCACCCTGGTAAAGCAAATGCTATCACTGATTCTCTAAGTCGAAAAGTAAACCTTGAAAAGAAAAGGCCAAGAGCGTGAAGAATTAAAGTTGTCTTAACGATTGTGGGAAGCATTAAGAAAGCTCAGGAAGAAGATTTAGAGAAAAATGACCGAAAGGAAGAACGATTGGGCAAAACGTTGGTGTTTGGTACAAATAATCAAGGATTGATGGTATTCCAAGATAGGACTTTGGTACATAAGACGGGAGGAGTAAGAGATCTTCTACTGGAAGAAACTCACAATATGATGTACTCGATTCATCATGGTAGCACTAAAATGTATAGGGATCTGAAACCCTATTACCGGTGGCCGAAAATGAAGCTCCATGTTGCAAAGTATGTGGCCTAGTGTGTAACACGTGCAAGAGTTAAGGCAAAACATCAGAAACCATACGGGAGTTTAGAACCTTTACATATACCCATGGGTAAATGGGAAGACATCACCATGGATTTTGTGACAAAACTGCCAAGAATGAAGAACGGTCACGACATGATTTGGGTAGTCATGGATCGTTTCACTAAGAGTGCATACTTCATAGAAGCCAATGATAAATGTTCTATGGATAAGCTTGCAAATGCTTATCTGAATGAAGTGGTAAGACTTTACGGTGTTCCTCTGACAATTGTATCAGATGGTGATAGTCGTTTCACGTCAAGGTTTTGGAGAAGTCTACAAGAGGAAATGGGTACGAAGTTGTGTTAAAGTATCAGCTTACCATCCGCAGACTGATGGTCAAAGCAAAAGAACAATTCAAACACTAGAAGATATGCTAAGAGCATGTACCCTAGAGTTCCGAGGTAACTGGAATAAAAACTTACCTCTGGTAGAGTTTTCCTACAATAATAATTTCCATTCGAGCATCAAGATGGCACCTTATCAAGCGTTGTACAGAGAGAAGTTTCGTATGTCATCTTGTTGGTATGAAGCTGGAGAAAAGTAGTTTATAGGCCCCGAGATAGTCCATTAGACTGTTGAAAAGCTAAAGGTGATTAGGGAAAGGATGTTAGCAGCTCAGGATCGTCAAAAGAGTTATGTGGACAAGAAAAGATGAGCGATGACATTCAAAGTCGAAGATTCGGTTTTGCTTAAAGTGTCACTGTGGAAAGGACTTATAAGATTTGGGAAAATAGGAAAGTTGAATCAAGGGTTTATTGGACCATTCAAAGTTCTTTAGAGGATTGGGAACCAAGCTTACAAACTAGAAGTACCATAAGAACTAGATGGAATCCATAATACTTTCCATGTGTGTTATTTGAGGAAATTCATGGGAGAAGTTCCCGACATAATTCCAATTTTAAAGTTAAGAATGGATGAAAATAAGAGGCTAATCAAAGATCCTGAACCGATTGTTGACCTTAAGACTAAGAAGTTGCGACACAAGATGGTCGACTTAGTGATTGAGCATTGGAAACATACGAATGGGTCGGACCTTACCTGGGACACAAAAAGTGACATGATGATTCGTTATCCACATCTGTTGCTGATGCGTTATTCCGGGACGGAATCATACTAAGGGTAGAGAATTGTAACGCCAGTGTTTCTGGGTTAAACATTAGTGTCACACGCCCAAACCAAGGATGGCGGAAACGTCCAGGGTTGGAGGACTTCATGTATATTATCATAAAAATGAGTATAATGATGATCAAATGTTTGTAGTGTTAATGTACCATAAACTATACCTATTATAGTTTATCCTCAAATGTTTGTAGTGGTTGTAACCCTTGTTGTAGTGTAACGAACTATAAACTATACCTATTATAGTTTATCATATAAGTTTGTAATAGATGAAAATCCTTATGATAAATGGCTAATTCTGTTCACGAGGGTAAACTAATATGAAATTACATTCAAGATATAGCAAAATATTGTTAGACACTTTGCTCAACATGTTACAAAGTGTTAATGAATTTATAAACCATTTTACTAGTTTTAACTTTTCTGTCACTGTTTTTAGAAAGTTCATAGAAAAATCACTGTAAGTTGAAAACTGAATCTGTAAACTTTGAGAGTTTAGAAAATGTGTCTACTTTGTTCGCAATTTTTGTTATGATTTTTAGAGGTCTCTAACCAGTGTGAAAATGTCCATATCCACTAACTGGTCTGAAATCATTTATGAAATAATAGGCAGTTTTGTAAAAATCGCCATAAATTGTAGAAAAATCGTATGGATGTGTGAAAGTAGTAATTAGAAAGGTATAAACCTAACATAAATGCATATGGAACAGTTTTGAAAATATTAAGTTTAAGCTGGTCAAAACAGTTCAAGAATGGATCATAACGTTTCTGTTGAAAATTGTTGGTTGTTTTAGAATAGATTTTCGGTATTGTAACTTGTATTCTTCCCTTAAAACTTGAAGAAAACGTTAAAAGATAGGGGTATGAACTCACATTCTGTGATTTCTTGAAAAATAAGAGGTTGAAGATGAATAGTTTCAAGTCAAGAACACTTGAAAGACACTTGAAGACTTGAAGATCCTAAGAACAAATATGTGTATATTTGTGTAAATGGTCATGATTTGAGTGAAGGAATGTAGAATATTTCAAAATAAAATGAAGAACTTACCAAGAGTGGGGGAAGGAGCTCGAGACTTCCTGGGGAGAATTTGAGTTCCAGAGAGTGAGAGAGAGAAAGAGAAAAAGAGAAAACTTTGTTTTTGGATGAAGTAAATGAGGTTTTATAGGGGATGAGTAAAGATTCTAGTGATTGGATTTGGTCAAGGGTGAATCTAATGGAGTGTTAAAGAAAGATATTGATTTGATTAGGTAGGATGTGAATCGTGAGATAAAGTTGATGTGGGGATGGCTTGTTGTCATAACTTTATGGGCAAAGTCAACAATCCTAAGTGTGTGATCTTGACCAAAAGATATTATTTATAGACAATAAATCTTCAAGATGGAAATAAAATATGACTTTGGAGGTTTCAAAATGATGAAAATACAAATTTGGTGAAATTTTCACTTGAAAATCATCAAAAAAGGTCTTAAAATGCGAACCTGGTCAAAAACCGGGAAGTGGATGCGAAGCTCCGAAGGGAAAGTTCACAACTGAGAGAGTTCGTTGCAGGGAAGGTTCGGTCCGATAGGCTTCGCAGGCCAGAGGAGGTTTCGATCCGAGAGGGTTTGTCTACGATGGCGAGGCTCGGTGTGAGGGAGTTCGGTGCGAACCTGGTCGATCAGAAGCGAACTAGGACGAGTGGAAGCGAACGTTCTCGGTTGCTAAGCAAAAGTGTCCGATTTCGCTTTTGATAAGGTTCGAAGCGAAATTACCCGGTTAGGAGCGAAGCTCTATTCAGAAGCGAACCTGGCAAGAGAAGGGAAGGGAAGTGAAGGCAAGCGAGGGTTCACTGATGAACAGTACCCTACGAACCTTCAACCCTCTATTTGACTTTTTTCTTCCGTTTTAATTGTTTTTTACCAAGGGAAGGTTTGGGATGGCATGGATGTTCATATAAACGTTGGTAAATGTGATTTTTACTACCAAGAGTTTTGAGAGAGATTGGAAGAGATTTTTGGGAGAGATAGAGATAGAGTCGGACAGATTTGGAGAGATTTGGCCGGTGGCCCTTATTAGTGTTTGGCTTCATAATGCAAGGTTCGTAAACCCCATTATGCCTTGTTATGAGTGTTTTACGCCCCTGAAGCGTCCCTAATAGTTCTTTATAGAGTTGTTACATCACTCTCCCTGGTTAATGTTTAGAATTTTCTGAACATATGAAATTTCCGAGTGATACGTTGTATTATGATAGAAAGTTTTACATTAGCAACCGTAGAGTATGCCCTATCATACAAGTACTAGTTGAGTTTACTGGTTTGACTCGTTGACCTTGTTTGAATTTGAATTGACCAGAAATTGATGGCTGTCACATCATCCCCCCGTTAGAAGGAATTTCGTCCTGAAATTAGCGTTTCGACTGGGACATCAGGGGTTAGGGAAAACATGTGGGTATTTTTTTCATTTGATCTTTGCGTTCCCAGGTGAACTCGGGTCCTTGTTTAGCGTTCCATCGGACCTTCACATTGGAAATGCGACTTTGTTTTGTTCTTTGATCTCCGGGTCCATGATTTCTACTGGTTCTTTTATGAAGTGGAGACTTTCGTTAATTTCAATCTCGTCAAGAGGGATGACGAGAGTTTCATCGAACAAACACTTATTTAAGTTGGACACATGGAAGGTAGGATTTACATTTTTGAGCTCTTGCAGTAATTGGAGCTTGTATGCTACCGGGCCAATCTTGGCGAGCATCTCGAATAGCCCGATATACCTTGGATTTAGTTTCCCACGTTTTCCAAAATGTATCAATCCTTTCCAGGGTGAGACCTTAGGAACACCCGGTCTCCGACCTAGAATTCCAAGGCTTTTCATCTGTTATCTGCATAACACTTCTGTCTGTTTCTAGAAGCCTTTAATCATTTTCGGATTTAGACAATATTCTCGGTTGTTTCTCTTATGATTTCTGAGCCAATGAGAGTTTTGTTAAGGACTTGTCCCCTAACTAGTTGCGTCTCACCCACTTCATCCCAGGACAGCGGCGATCTACATTTGCGGCTATATAGGGCTTCAAATTGATCAACCTTGATACTGGTGTGAGAGTTGTTATTGTATGAGAATTTGATATGTGGTAAATGGGTATCCCACGCTTTACCAAAATCTATCACACAAGCTCTTAACATGTCTTTTAGCATTTGTTTAGTTCTCTCACTCTGCCCATTGGTTTGTGGGTGATAGGTTGTACTCATGTCCAACCTAGTCCCCATAGATTTTTGAGGTGACTGCCAGAATCATGAGGTAAATCGACTATCCGTATCAGAGATAATGGATATTGGCACACCATGCACTCGTACGATCTCCTTAATGTATGTTTTGGTCAGTTTTTTCATCTTGTCGATTTCCTTTATTGGCAGGAAGTGTGCGGATTTGGTCAACCTGTCAACGATCACCCAAATGGTATCCAGACCACCCACTGTCTTGGGTAATTTGGTTATGAGGAAGTTATAATTTTTCTAAGTTTCGGTGTAGCAGGATGCACCCCGGAGTTCAAATATTAGATCGACCGATTTTTAGCTAACACAACCTAAACAAGAATCAAAGGTCCCGTTAATAGGAGCTCAACGATAAAAAGACAGAAGAAAATGAACGTCGAAAGAAAAAGTTATGACTTTTTAACGGAATTTTCCTGTCCCGACCTGTTAGAAAACTATAACTTTAAAAATAAAGTCAAAATTAGCCGACGGAGTCTAAATGAAAGTTGTAGAGTACGGCCCACCTGTGCGTGGATATAAAGAACGTCGAAAATGGAGCTCGTATGCAAAAGTTACGAATTTTAGAAGTTGAAAGTGTAAAATGCGAGGCTAGCGTGAGGACTACGCCCAGCGTACCTTTGGACGCCTCGCGTACCAAAGTACGCCCCGCGTACACCGACGATTACGATGCGTAGTCTTTTTCCTTATGTGGTCCAAAGTGAGCCACGACAACCCAACCATTGTCCAACGCGTGCCATATACACCTCGCGTACTCCGAAGAGTATGCCCAGTGTAACCGAGGCTTCGTCCCTATAAAAGGGGTGCGAGGCCAGCCATATTTTTCACACCAAAACTTCTTTCTTTTGCTCTCTACTCTCTCTCTCTCTCTCTCTCTCTATAGCCTCCCTAAACCCCCTCCCCCCAAGTATAGGAAGCTTACCTAGCACTAAAAGGAAGCCCCAAAGCGCCTGACGACTCTGAGAAAAAATGCTTTTCGGCTCAGAAGCTCTGCGCCAGCGGAGCCCGATTTTTAAGAAAACCCGTTGTAAGTGAGGTACACCTACCCTACTTTAAGTATAGCTTATATTTAATTTAAGTATTGTTATTATGAAATTATAATAAATATTTTGGCTACTATTAAGACATATATAGGTGTCGTTATAATATCTTTTTTTACTATTCGTGGTACGGGGAATCTAGTTTGAAGGGCCGCCTGGGTTGCTGGATTTCAGAAGTGCTTTAATGCCAAAATGGTCCTGCCCTCCGTTGTTTCATGTCTGGCCCATGTCTGTACATAATAGTTGAGAAGTATTGTTTAAACGGTTATATAATAATAATAATACTTAGACTATTAATTAGTTAATATGAACATTAGACTAAAATCTAGTGGTAATGATACTAGGTTTTTACAAAGGAAATTATTTTTAAGAAGCGAAGCGCTGTCTGAGTTTGGAATCACCACCTTAACAGGTGAGTCCATAGGTACTTTCATCTTATACATAGATATGAAGTATTTTATATAAATTACGTGCTATGTGTGCATATTATCTGTTTACTTGATATGTATGTTGGATGAACGTTTTTATACATATTTTAAATTATTTAAACTGTATATGTATTTTATATCTACAAAAATGTTGGGGTAAAACATGGGTAGATGAAATAGACGATGTGTGATAAAATGATGAGAGGCCTCGATGTTGACAATGACTCGGTCATCAAGCAGACTATAAATGACGATCACGAGCTATTCTAGACAGTCAAGTGGAACGTTAGCAGTCTCGTGACCTGTAGGTGTTTGTGAACAATGTGTTCACCGGTGTACTCCATCCCCCTCATGGTTACCTTACGGATATCTATTGCTAAGGAACCCCCTTAGCAGTAGTGTCCATCCCTATGAAAATCCTTAGGATAGGTCCCTTATGATAGATGTTTTAGGGATGTAAAGTAAGGATAACAGGAATGGGTAATTGGGTTGATTGTTGAGATGAAACTAATAAACTATTTATTGTGGGTTAAAAACCCTATGTGCTCACCAAGCTCCTAAGCCTGACCCACTCAGTTTCTTGTATTACAGCTAGTGGTACAAGAGCATAGTTGGATGAATTGATGAGGGATTATGGATTATAGGCCAGTAGATATAAATAAATGTTGTAAGGCCGATGTTGTGCTTTTTATGCTTTTGATCTGTATCGAACATGACATCCCGAGGTTTTAATATAATGAAACATATTTTTTGGAAATGCTTTGATAAAGTCTTTATGGTATTTTCGTTTTGGGAACAAACTCCGCAACATTTTTCTTTAACAGTTTACTCTGAATTTCAAACAAAGAACAAACAAATCGGTCTTTTCTGGCTGTGGAATTGGGGATGTCACATTTACAATCCATAGTACATATAAAGGACTGGACAATAACACTATTTCTGACATTCTGATTGTCTAAATAAACAAAATGACTTAGTCCTAATTAACATTACATCAAACTAAAGACAAGAATAATTAATGCATAAATAGACAAACTATCTCAGAAAACTTATCCTTCTCTGACCACAAGCTTCACTCCAGACTCCCACTATCATCTCGTATCATAGTCATTTTTGACTCAAGCTTCACTTCGAAACTTTTAGAGATTACTAGAGGTTCGCTTTCAGGTTCCAATACTCTCCTCCTAAGTGAACTTAGCAATTCTGTCATCTTAGTTTGATTCTTCCTTGATGAACACGTACGATCTGTACAACCAATCTCTTACTTCAATGTACCACTGCAGTTGACTTATAAAATTCGCCTTCACATGCTCTGGAGCTTCGGATTTTTATGCACGATTGATAAATTTATGAAGGGCGTGGGAACCAGATGTTTGTCAAGGACTCGGAAGAAGTCCTTCTTGTTTGTTTTTCTTTAAAATAGACAAATCCCAACACTGGTTCGTCAATTGGTTCCTCTGAAAAGTCTCAGCATCTGGCAACGTGAAGTCAATCTTTGCTAGATATTTTTCGATTCCGTACAAGTGGGCCAATTCAAAATTGCATCGGCAAAATTCAGCGACATAGTCTTTGCGGAAACTCAAAGATGCATGGTAAGCACCCATGCTAAGATCGTCCACTTGATGGATTTGGAAATGTGCAACAATCGTTAGAATGTCATTTGGGTTGGTTGCAAGGAAGTCAGCTTCGGAGATGGGTATTTGAGTTTGTTTATTCCGAGTAATGTAGAATCAAAATAGCACATAGTTTAGTTCAAATTTTGTCAATATTTTCTCTCCGAACCCAGAAATCTTGGTGATCCTTTTCTGAGACCAAACGTCTTTTTGAGGAAGAGCATTCTTGAAGTAAAAGGTCTTCAATCTTTCGCGTTTAGTTCTGATGATCATTTTTGGATCATCTTCCGGGTGGAGAGAAGTGAACTTCGTGTAAAATTTGTTGTATGGAGAAAGAGGCAAATCAAACTAGTCCAAATCCTGGTTAGGAAGACCAGATTACATGAATAGTACTATATCCAAATCGTGTATGATCCCGTCGTGGCAAAGAGGAGAAATCCCTAGCATCAGATTAGAATTTTCTTTGAAAGCTTGAATCCTGATGCTCTCCTCAAGAGCTTGATTAATTTCTTCCTTAGACCAGCTAGTTCTCTCTTTCATGCGAGTTTTGGAGCAGGGAAATTCTGAAATGGGCTTCTTTCCCTTGTCGTGTTGTTCGTTGAGGACGGAGAGGATGTGTTGCATGTTCTCATCTATGGCAAATTTTGGAGGAGAGGAAGGCAGAGGCTCTTCTGGAATATCATCCGAGTTCCGAAGTGGAGAGCCTTCATCAATAGGAAGAATCCTTGGTGAGGGAATTAGATGGAGCACTGATTGAGTGGCTCGGAAGGCATCAATGGTTAACTTAGTTTTTATTTTCCCCACTTCTCTGCTTCTTTGAAGAACTTCAGCCAAGGTTGATGTCTAAGAGATTGTTGACCATATTCATTATTCTTCCTCTGTGAGTCCTTTAGCAGGAAACTTCCTTGGAGTAGGAATTTCCATAACGCCTTTTGTGACATACAAGTCATCTTCATCGCTATCATCATCATCATCAGAAGCAGCAGCAGAAACAACAACAACATATGGAGTACATGTGAGAACTTAGAGATCATCATTAAAATTTTCATCTGGGAGTGTGAACTCTAAGGAAGGTTTCCATGGAGTAGATTGGCTTCTTCTGCTTGGCCCTTCTCTCCCTCTTGCAATGTATGTTCTGCTAACCGGTGCAAGCACAGATGATTCTTTGAGTTCCGAGAATCTTTCAAACACCATTTGAAAGCTTCTGTTCATTTGCAGTGTCAAGGCGGTATAGGCTTCAGCCGTGGGAGCCCAAAGCCTTCAAATGATCAAAGAGTTGAGAGAGAATCGATAGCATCTCGCCAAATTTGTGGTTTGGAACATCCATAATGTTCCAACATGCCCGGAGAAGCATGATAAGAACATTTTGCATGATAAGGTTCATTTCGTCTTTCTTTTGGATCTCCTTTTCTAGCCTATTCATTTGCTTTTCATGGCGGACATGTGTTTGCTTAATAAGCTCATTGGTAGATCCAATCATGTCATGATGTACTTTGAGCATAGTGGTGATGGTGTCAAGATAGTGGTCAAGGATTTCGTTGTACTTTGCTTCAAATTCTTCAACAATATGCTTCAGGCGAAGGAGGATCAGTTGATCAAGTTGAGCATCCCGTTCAGCAACTGTGGGTCCAGATTTGGTGGCTTCGGACAATGAGAGCATGATGGCATCTAGCTTGGAATCGAGCCCTGAAAACTTTTCATTAATTTTGGTGTTGAGTCCGGACACATATGTCTCAATTACATCAACCTTCTTCATTATATCAGAGACATTGTCTCAGAGTTCTAGGAGGGAAACAGGATCAACGTAGTTACCGGCGGATGATCTTGTGTCTGAAGTGGAAGTTCGGGACTTGTTCTTGTGATCATCTCGATTCACTAGTTGTTCGGATGGGCCAAGTTGAGTAGTAGCTACATTGTCTTGTTTGGGAGTGGACTCAGTTTCACCTCCGAGATTTGTTTGGACTCGATCATCAATTTGAATGTCATCATCAACCGGCTCGGAAGAGGAGGATTAAAGTCCGAATTTGAAGACGAGCCTGGAGGAGGATGGCTTTGATTAAAAGTGGTGTGTTGATAGTAGTGGAGGAATGGCCCCTAAGACAATATTATCATTGAACATGAACTCATCAGAGTGTTCTTTGTCCGGATCTTAGTGAAGGGCATCGTGTTGTGGAGATTTCGGAGAGCTGGTGGAGATGATATTGTCTTGAGTTTCGCCAGAGGCAAAATCCAAATACGTCACTTCATTAGTGGGGGGAACAAAGGGTAAATTGCTTCGGAGGGCCCTGTCCCTCATGGAAATCAACGTTGCTTCAACTTGAGTTCTTGTAAGTTCAGGAGGATGTAAGTGAGCCCTGTCTAGAAAAATACTCCATTCTAGATCATTAAAACCCAGTCGTTCTTTACCCGTGGTGGGTATCTGACCAGTCGTGGCATCTAAAGTGGGAGAGACTACTCTCTCTTCGGAATGCTTGGGGTCTGAGACAGGGATCTTGGACTATGCTTGTGTAAAAAGACATGGGTTATTCAAATTGACATGTGAGTCTGTTCTACAGGGTGCAAGGAACTATGGTCAACACCAACATCACCTTGTTGGGAAGGTGAGGGTGGATTATGTGGAGACTCCACGTGGGTGTGTGAATGTGATATTGAAACTTCAAAGGGTACTTCGTAAGAGTGGGTAGGTGGGGTAAGTGGACGGCCGGAGTCAGCCGAAATGTATTTGGTTCCTACATGTTGAGAGGAGGAACTGACTTTGCTTCTCTTTCTGACTTTTGGCTTATTGGGACTTTCTCTTGGGAGATTTCTTCTTCTTTCCTCCTAAAGGAGCAGGCTTCGCCAGATCCGAGGCGGGCTCAACGGTGACTGAGGCAGATTGTGTAGGGTGTTACAAAATCGAGGTCGCCAAGTGGTGTTTCAATTTAAAGGACTCGGATGGAAGAATGGCTAGCATATGCATTGGCAAATGTTTGATAACTCCTAAAGAGTCTTCGTTCTGAAGTTGATATGTTTTGATAGTTTTTAAAGTAAGAAACACCTCTTTAGGAATTGTATCGACTGGGATTGGCTCCTTCCATTTCGTATAAAGATCTTGAATAATCAGAGCCCAGAACCTCAGACTTGGGATCTATAAAGGTCTTATGTTGACTGGAAATTTCCAAAAGTTCGGCCACAGAACCTCTGTGATGTCGACTGCATTGGCTTTTACGGTGTAGATGTTGTAAACCACATACATCCAATATTTTCTCAGTGTGTCGGTTCCACTGTGCTTGCCGGAGAGGCCACGAATTAAAAAGTGCATTAGCACAGTCCATAGCCCAAGTACAACCAATTTCTTGAACTATTTAGCTATGAACTCTCCTGCATAACCAATGTCGTTGAGTAAGGACTGAAATTCCTGTGGACTTGGTTCTTGAACCTTGAAACCTTCTGGATTTTCAGGCATTCCAATCACATCGAGAAAGATCTTCTTGTGCACAGTAAAAATTCATTCACCGGAGATCATAGTTTCAAGGACATTGTTTTCAATTCTGACTTTTTCAAACTCCGTGTGGAGAAGACGAAGAGGAAGAGGTGGGTCGGGAATCTTGGTGAGCGGAACGGCGATGGGGTGTCGAGATATGAACTCGTTCATCACCCAGATGGACTCATCGTAGTCCATGGGGTCCAACAAGAAGAGTTGGGTCGTATCCCTGATGAAGGGTTCCGCTAATGACGATGATGCAGACCCTTTGGAGGTCTTCTTCTTGGAGACAGTCTTGGCAATTTTGGAAGCTGATGAAAACAGTTTGTCCGAACCTCGATGGATGGAGTATCGCGTCTTGTGGGCTTCATTCATGACTACCTCCCTAAATCCTCCAAGTTTAGGGACCCAAATACGGTTCATGAAATAGTATACTCCGTCCTCTTTCACCTCGAGATTCTTCTTCATTCCGCGTAATGCCTCGCTTGCTCTGTTTTCAGCCTTCATGGCGTCCGGCTGGGCTGCCCTGATCTGAGTGGTTAGGTGAGATTGGATGGTTATTGAGAGAGTTTTAACGCGACGATTAGAGTACTCTTTACGGCTCAAGGCATCAGCTACCACGTTGGCCTTGCCTGGGTGATACTTGATTTCACACTCGTAATCGTTTAATAGTTCAACCCATCTTCTTTGCCTCATATTCATCTCTTTTTGATTCAAGATGTGCTAGAGACTCTTATGGTCCATGAAGATGGTGCACTTCGTACCATAGAGGTAATGCCTCCAAATCTTCAGAGCGAAGACCAATGCTCCCTATTCCAGATCATGGGTTGTATAATTCACTTCGTGTGTCTTTAGTTGTTGGTTCTGAGGAGGGTAAGTCCTGCAGTACTTTGCCGTGTGTCCCTTCCGATTACAACTGGTGCACTGCATCTCTCTGCATTCTCCATTGTGATGGAGACCGCACTTGTTACACTTCGGAAGATTACGGGAATAAGGTCTAGGAGCACTTGGAGCAGCTGAGGCTGGAGCATGTGGTGTGGATGGAACTTGAGCGGTTGCAGCATTAATTGTCGCTGTTTGCTGCTTCTTGGATGATTCGGAGCCTTGACACCCCTTTCTCTTGTTTTTCTTCCCCTTCTTGCTATCATTTTCCCTGTTAACTTCAGCCTCCACTGGCTTCTCACCCTTCTTGTTGTTGTGGTCATACAGCTTCTTAGCCAATCTCTTGGCACTGTCAAAAGTTTTAGGATTTGTAGGTATCACGTTTCCTTGGATTGGGGAGGTTAGTCCCCAAATGAATCGCTCGATCTTCTTGCCTTCTGAGGTAATCATTCCAGGGCACAATAGAGACAATTCGCTAAACCTTGATACGTAGGCATCTATATCTGCGTTTCGAACATTGAGATTCCACAGTTCTTGTTCCATTTTCTTAATTTCACCACGAGGGCAATACACGGCCATAAACATTTCTTTCATCTCTATCCATGGCATGGAATTGGCTACGGGGAGTGTCATGGCTTCCACGTGTCCATTCCACCAAGTGAGCGGTTGGTCAACGAAAGTGCATGGTGAAAACTTCACCTTCATCTCCTCAGGACAATCGCATATCTCGAATACCGATTCCACCTTCTCGATCCATCGTTTCAGGGTGATCAACCCTCCAGTGCCGTTAAAGGTTCGTGGTTTGGCGTTGGTGAAGTCTTTGTAGGAACATGTTTTGGCGGGTCCTTGGTTCATCACGTTGTTCGAACCTCCGGCCCCTTGTCCTTTGACTCCTCCATTGTTTCCTTCATGAATTTGTGCCATTGCTGCGTTGACCGCAGCGGATACAGCTACCTGGAATGAAGCTGAGTCGACTTCGGGTGGGGTTGGTCCAGGGTTTCTGCGAGTGGGTCGTTGAGGCAACTTTCTGTCATGGAACGGAAAGATGTTGAGTGTCTGTGGTTTTTGTGTGGTTGTGATCCTATTAGCTAGGTGTGTGGCACAAAATTAAGTAATGCTACGATTTAGCATACAATCATAGGTACGTAACACATAGCATATTATAACGTCACAATAAAACATGTAAAATTTTTCATTACTATTACCCGCACTTGGATACATGAAAATTTTTCTCGAAAGAGCATACATAGGCGGTGCTAGTTTGACAGCATAACGGCTCTATGAGTAGTGTAGTCACTTAAACATAGAGTCTGGGTACATAGCATAGATCCTAATGACATAGTACTAAAACTGATACTGCTATCCCTAATCGCGGTGAGATGTGCCAGAGGGTGAGGTTGAGGAAGTGGATGCTCCCTGAAGACGAGCCACCTGTCGTATTGCGTCCCGGAGTCAGGACTCCCACCTTACCTGCCTCATGTGGAACTCTCGAAGGACGTCTCGTGACTCCTTCTCTGCACGCTCGACCCTATCCCACATCTGGCGTACCTGGTCGATGGTGCTCTTAGCTAGGTCATCTGTGTTCCTTAATCGTTTCACAATGACCGGAAGGGCTCGATCGGCCGGTCCTCCGTCCCTCAGATCAAAGAACTCGCGTGACATGCCGAACAGGTGTCGCTGTCCCTACTGTCTGCTCCACCTCCAAAGATCAAAAACCCAGGGGGTGTAGGACCAGTGGGGCCCACCCGGTAAGCGGGCACCCTAATCGGGTAAGGGGGGTTGATGACTTTGGACTCCACGTTCGAGTCACCTCCTTCGTTATCGCTGGGTTCCTCCTCGAATCTTCCTTCATCTTCCTCCTCCTCCTGTTCTTCTACTGGTTCGGCAGGTTCACGCTCGACTTCTGCCTCCAGTTCCCCGTCAGATTCCTCCTCAGGGTCTTCCTCAGGCTCTTCTTCAGGTTCTTCGTCCAACCATCCGTTATTTCCCTGGTTAGGGAAGTAAGGATCTTCGGGTGATGGAAACCAGTCATGCCGTATGCGAGAGTGCGTAAATATGCTAACATCATTCCTAAGATGCTACAACTATTGTATAGACTGAACGGATGTTCTCTTCTTGGCGATAATGGGGTATGTTTTTAGGTTCCCTAGCTACACGATATCCTCAGAACATGTAATAGTTGTACCTTGGAGGAAATGTAATTGATCAGGCTACATCCACTCCTTGATACGACTACGAACAGTCCTGGCTTAACCGAGATACTAGCATTATCTTGTTTTGTTTGGTATTATGCTCTTTTTCCTAATAAAAGAAAGGATGTTTTTATTGTTATGTTTTACTTGTTTTGTTCATAGTTGTGTTAGTCCCTCTTTTTGGTTTAGAGTTGCATATCAATGTGTGGTTAGATATGCTAGTTCACTATAAACAGAGCTCTGATACCAACCTGTCACACCCCCGAACCGAACGGCGGAAACGTCCGAGGGCTCTTGTGACTTAAATTGAATACCATCACAATGATTATACATGAATCATAACATCATTCATCACGATGCATTGAAATAATACAACTAATATTGTTTACATCTATTACATTGTTTTAGTCATTACAATTTCATAACATAAACTGTTCGATAGGAAATCTAAGCAAAACACCATGACATAACTTGGCTCTTATTCTTCGGCTTACCTGTTACCTGAGAATACAAGTTATTTTGAAAACGGTCAACATATGAAATGTTGGTGAGTTCATAAGTAATGTTGTGGAAAAATGATTTTTGTGACGTTTGAAAACCCAGAAAATCGATATTTTCTGAAAAGAGTTTGTTTGTAAAAAGTGTGAAGATCCGTAAATATGCTTGTTGATTTTCAAAACATCTATAATTGTTGAACTTTGTATACATCACATAGGTTAAAATGTTGAACTTCCCGGGAAAGCCCGATGTTTTCCCAATACGTAAATCACATGACTTGTTTATTGTTATACTGATACGACGATTGTTTTTGATTACCCAGGTGACATTGAATTAATTAAGGTTTGTGAGTTGTTACAATCACGCATTAATGAAAATCACTAGTTTATAACTACAAATTACGAACGATCCTTAAGGCGTCATCCGTACTACTCACATAATCCAACCACCCTGACTTCTATTGATTAACGCCACAAATCTGATTACTCGAATTCTCATAAGCCGGTCAACCGAGGAGAAAGGAGGGTACGAAGCCCCCTTTATTTCCATAAGTTATTCAAGGCTATTGGGAATACGAAAGGCACTTGGCCCAACTCGCATTTGACTTCTCGACTTCACTAGCAGTACTAATGGGCCATTAGGGTGCAATAGCACAATAGAGCTATTGAAAGTCCTTTTACATGAAATTGGGTCATAGAAGGCCCATTAACACGTAAGCGCGTTCCCTCCGGGCCCGAAGATCATGTTATTGGGCTAGCAAGGCCCAACAAGCACGATTTGAAACTTTCAAGCCCAAAGTTTGATTGTTGACTTCTCATAGTTATCGCGTGTTTATTGAAATACTTTGGTTTATTGATTTTTTGTTTTGTTATTGATTCAAGACCGAATCAATTCGTTTTGTAACGATATTGGTGGTTGAGAGTGTATTCGTTTTTACGTTTCGTCGGTAGTCATGGATCTTGTATTTTGTCTTAATGAATTAGTTTGTTTAAAAGTAAGATTTTTACTTTTTCACAACCTTTCTTTTATAAAAATAGCACTTTAAGTCCTTTATATAAAAGAATTTCATTTTAGTCCTTAAAACATTATTTTGACACTTTTGTATCCTAAACTTGTTGAAAAGAAATTTTGGCCCAAATTTTATCTTGTAAACAGCCTTAGTCCTTCCAGAATGATGTTTTCTCGGTTAAAACCCCCAATTTCGCAACTTTTACAGTTTTGGCCAAAAATGGAAGATTTTTACATTTTTGGTCCTTTTTGAATTTGAAAAGCATTTTTGACCATTGGAATAGTTTTATTACACTTCAAATCCCCTGTTTTACAGAAAGTTGCATTATCATCCCCTCAAACTTAGAAATCTCGCATTTTGGAGCTTATTGGGCCGAAAAGCCCAACTATAGCCCATTAAATTCAAAATTTGCATTTTAAGCCTCTTAAACGTGTTGTTGTTCAGAAAAATCATAATAGAAACTGTTTGCACCCTTTTGACCCTCCAGAAACTATAATTTGTCGGTTTGGACCCTAAGTTTTGTATTTTTGACATTTTATACCCAAAAATGGGTTTTATGTTCAAGTATCTTCATTCTAACCATATAAACTATTTTTCTTGACTTGATTAGTGTAAAATAGTTTAAGTTATGTTTATTTCCTTCCTCATGTTTTAGATCTCGGTTTTACACACTTTTTGGATAACATATTCATCACAAACACATGATATCACACACACACATGTATCAAATCACACATAGCATACATTTACATATAGATATGCACATTTACTTGTATTCTCCCCCATAAAATTCATAAAAACCGAAAAGAAAGGGGTATGAAGCTCACCTTGAGTTGTGGATCAGTTTTGAAGAAGATTTGGAGAAGTTTGGTGCTATTTTCGGCCCTAGCAAGCCTTCCTTTGTTGATTTCGAATTTAGAGGGTTTCTAAGAGAGTGATCATGATTTTGCATGGGTTAGAAAGAGATTTTTGATAAAACAAAGAATCTAGATCATAGATCCAAGCATGATCTTACCTTAGATGAAGAATATGTGGGATAATTTCCTTGAAAAGCCTCCTAATCTTGAAAACTTGGTAAAGAAATGAGAGAGTTTCTTGAGAGAATTGTGAGTGAAATGTGTGTGTGTGTGTGTGTTTGGATTTGGCCGAGAGCAAGAGAGAGAGGAGAGAAGAGAGGTTTTTGAAGTGATTTGCATGAAAAACAGGAGATGGTGCATGGGAATCCTATGGACAAATGTGAGGTGGCATAGGAAAGTCAACTCTCCTTCTTTGGTTGGGCTTGGGCCAAGATTTGGAGAGGGAAGAAAGAGTATTTGGTCTTAAATGCTTAAGCCCAAACTTTATAGTTATGTTAAGTTATTTTTGGCCCAAATAAATATAAATATGATTTTTATAAACTATTAGAGCTAAATTAGGTTAATTATGGCCCAATATGGTCCGTTTAAATAATTTGTTTCATTATAGGCCCAATATGGCCCAAAACATTTAAATAAATGAAAGTGGGTCCAATTAGAGTCCATTTAAGAGCTCTAAGCCCATGATATTCCAAATGTAAGCTTATTGGTCCATTGGGCCCAATAAGGAAGTCCTAGTCCAAAATGGACTTAAACAAGGATTTCTAATGTTTCCAATTGTTTGTTGACTATTTGCAGTGCTTGTATGAAGTGTTTGATTGAAATTTTGTTGTCATAGAGTAAACATTATGGATGCTATCATGTTTTTGATTCATAATTGACATAAGTGTTGTAGTTACAAGGCACCAAAAATTTCTAGTTGTGACATCATCCCCCTGTTAGAGGGAATTTCGTCCCGAAATTCTTTTGAAAGCTAGATTTGAGAATGCTAGAATAAATGAGGGTACTTTTGCTTCATTTGGTCTTCGCGTTCCCACGTGAATTCTAGCCCACGCTTCGCGTTCCACTGTACTTTCACGATCAGGATGCGACTTTGTTTAGTACGCTTCACCTCCCTGTCCATGATTTTGACTGGTTCTTCAATGAACAGGAGATTCTCATTGATTTCAATTTTTTCAAGGGGAATGACGAGAGTTTCATCGGATAGGCACTTCTTTAGATTGGAAACATGGAACACGGGGTGAACACTGCTGAGCTCAGCGGGTAGCTGCAATCTGTATGCCACGGGACCTATTCGGGCAAGGATCTCGAAAGGTCCAATGTAACGTGGGTTCAATTTTCCCCGTTTTCCAAAACAAATGACCCCTTTCCAGGGAGAAACTTTTAACATCACTCGATCCCCGACCTGAAACTCTAAGGGCTTTCGCCGTTTATCAGCGTAGCTCTTTTTTCGGTCGCGCGATTCTTGTAGTCGAGCTCTGATTTGAACTATCTTTTCCGTGGTTTCATGTATGATCTCTGGTCCCGTTAATGTCTTATCTGATGCTAGTTCCTTTGCTAGCTGATTGTTGCCTACCTCAGCCCAACACAACGGTGATCTACACTTACGTCCATATAGCGCTTCGAAAGGAGAGACTTTGATGCTCGAATGGTAACTTTTGTTATACGAGAATTCAACTAAGGGTAAGTGGGTATCCCAGGACTTCCCAAAGTTTATCACACATGCGAGAATCATGTCTTCGAGCGTCTGGATGGTTTGTTCGCTTTGACCGTCCGTTTGTGGATGATAAGCGATACTCATGTCGAGATGGGTTCCATGTGCTTTCTAAAGTGATTGCCAAAAACGTGATGTGAACCTACTGTCTCTATCTGAGATGATAGACACTGGCACTCCATGAAGCCTCACGATTTCTCGAATGTATATTCTTGTCAATCTCTCCGTCTTTTAGGATTCTTTTATTGGCAGGAAATGGGCGGATTTCGTCAGTCGGTCAACTATTACCCATATAGTGTGTAATCCATCTACCGTCTTGGGTAGCTTGGTCACAAAGTCCATAGAGATCCCTTCCCATTTCCACTTGGGGATTACTGGTAGCTGTAATAACCCTGAGGGCTTCTGATATTCCACCTTTACTTTGGCACAAGTAAGGCATTTGCTGACATAGGTGGCAATTTATGCCTTCATGTTAGGCCACCAATAATGTTGTTTAATATCCAAGTACGTTTTATCCGAACCTGGATGGATGGAGTATCGCGTCTTGTGGGCTTCATTCATGACTACCTCCCTAAATCCTCCAAGTTTAGGGACCCAAATACGGTTCATGAAATAGTATACTCCGTCCTCTTTCACCTCGAGATTCTTCTCCATTCCGCATACTGCCTCGCTTGCTCTGTTTTAAGCCTTTATGGCGTCTGACTGGGCTGCCCTGATCTGAGTGGTTAGGTGAGATTGGATGGTTATTGAGAGAGTTTTCACGCGACGGTTAGAGTACTCTTTACGGCTCAAGGCATCAGCTACCACGTTGGCCTTGCCTGGGTGATACTTGATTTCACACGTGTAAACGTTTAATAGTTCAACCCATCTTCATTGCCTCATATTCAGCTCTTTTTGATTCAAGATATGCTGGAGACTCTTGTGGTCCGTGAAGATGGTGCACTTCCTACCGTAGAGGTAATGCCTCCAAATCTTCAGAGCGAAGACCACTGCTCCCAATTCCAGATCATGGGTTGTATAATTCAATTCGTGTGTCTTTAGTTGGCGGGATGCGTAAGCTATCACTTTTCCACGCTGCATGAGAACGCAACCAAAACCCTGATTTGACGCGTCACAGTAGACCATGAAATCTTCCGTTCCCTCTGGTAGAGATAGTAAGAGGGCACTACAGAGTGCTTGCTTCAGAGTCCGGAATGCAACTTCTTGTTTGTCCATCCATTTGAATGGCACGCCCTTTTGTGTAAGCGAGGTAAGTGGCTTGGCGATCTTAGAGAAGTTTTGTATGAACCTCCTGTAGTAACCTGCTAGGCCTAAGAATTGGCGATTTTCTGTGGGTGTTGTTGGAACTGCCCATCCTTCGATGGTTTTCACCTTAGAAGGATCCACATGTATTCCTTCCTGACTAACAACATGACCCAAAAAGTTCACGCTACGGAGCCAGAAATCACACTTGGAGAGTTTTGCGTATAGCTTCTCCTTTTGCAGGGTTTCCAGGATTTGTCGGAGATGTTGGTCATGCTCTTCTTCGCTTCGGGAATAGACTAGAATGTCGTCAATGAAAACAATAACAAAGTTGTCGAGGAATGGTCGACAAATTCGGTTCATTAGGTCCATGAATGTGGCAGGGGCATTCGTTAGAACGAAGGGCATTACGACAAATTCATAATGTCCGTAACGAGTTCGGAAAGTGGTTTTGGGAATATCCTCTTCCCGAACCTTGAGTTGATGATATCCGGATCGTAGATCTATCTTAGAGAAGTAACTAGCTCCTTGGATCTGGTCAAATAGATCGTTGATTCGTGAGAGTGGATAGCGGTTTTTGACAGTGAGCTTGTTTAGTTCCCTGTAATCGATGCACATCCTAAAAGATCTTTCCTTGTTC
Organism: Lactuca sativa; assembly: GCF_002870075.4. NCBI lineage: Eukaryota > Viridiplantae > Streptophyta > Magnoliopsida > Asterales > Asteraceae > Lactuca > Lactuca sativa. The sequence goes on along the minus strand of NC_056625.2, from coordinate 84,516,724 downwards.
TTGACAAAGAGGATAGGAGCTCCCCATGGCGAGAAGCTAGGTTAGATGAATCCCTTGCCCAGGAGTTCACTGAGTTGACTGGACAATTCCTGCATCTCAGCAGGAGCTAATCGGTAAGGCAATTTAGCGATGGGAGTAGCTCCTGGAACAAGATCAATTCGGAATTCAACTTGTCTCTCTGGGGGGTACTCCATGAAGATCTTCAGGAAATACGTCTGGGAATTCACGTGCTACTGCAATGTCTCGAACGTTAACCTCTTCCTTGGTTTTATCCACTATGTGCGCCGGGAACGTCAAGCCGTTCCTTCGCAGATGCTTCTATGCCTGGACGCACGAGATGAGACGAAGGTTCGTGCTAGGTTTGTCTCCGTAAATAACTAGGGTTTCGTGATCGGGAAGGTGAAGGCGAACGGCCTTCTCGTGACACATAATTTCAGCATGGTGGGGGCTTAACCAGTCCATGCCAACAATCACATCGAAACTCCTGATGGAAACAGGCATTAAGTCTATTCGGAAGACATGTTAATTTAGAGTTAGGGTACATCCGATGTAGATTTCCCCATTGGATTCGGTTTTCCCATTGGCCATTTCCACCATAAAGGTTTCATTGAGCTTCTGGGGTTGTTGTTTTAACAAATGTTTAAACTTATTGCTCACAAAACTTCGCTCCGCTCCGGTGTCAAATAGGATGCATGCATAAGTGTGGTTTAGGAGAAACGTACCGGTAACAACAACGGGATCCTGAATTGCTTCTCCCTGACCCATGGTCAGAACCCTTCCTGTTCCCCCATTTCCGGGATTGTTGTTGTCGGGGCAATTTCGACGGAAATGCCCAGTCCTTCCACATCCATAGCAGGTGTGGAAAGGCCCTGCATTGTTGCCGCCGGTATTGGTGTTGTTGTTGTTGCAGTTATTGTTGTTGTTGCTTCCCTGTTGTTGGTTCTGAGGAGGGTAAGTCCTGTAGTACTTTGCCGTCTGTCCCTTCCGATTGCAACTGGTGCACTGTATCTCTCTGCATTCTCCATTTTGATGGAGACCGCACTTGTTGCACTTGGGAAGATTACCAGAATAAGGTCTAGGAGCACTTGGAGCAGCGGAGGCTGGAGCATGTGGTATGGATGGAACTTGAGCGGTTGCAGCATTAACTATCACTGTTTGCTACTTCTTGGATGATTCGAAGCCTTGACACCCCTTTCTCTTGTTGGTCTTCCCCTTCTTGCTATCATTTTCCCTCTTAAATTCAGTCTCCACTGGCTTCACACCCTTCTTGTTGTTGTAGTCATACAACTTCTTGGCCAATCTCTTGGCACTATCGAAAGTTTCGGGATTTGCAACTATCACGTTTCCTTGGATCGGGGAGGTTAGTCCCCAAATGAATCGCTCGATCTTCTTGCCTTCTGAGGTAATCATTCTAGGGCACAACAGAGACAGTTCGCTAAACCTTGATATGTATGCATCTATATCAGCGTTTCGAACAGTGAGATTCCACAGTTCTTGTTCCATTTTCTGAATTTCACCACGAGGGCAATACTCGGCCATCAACATTTCTTTCATCTCCGTCCATGGCATTGAATAGGCTACAGGGAGTGTCATGGTTTCCACGTGTCTGTTCCACCAAGTGAGCGCTTGGTCAACGAAAGTGCATGCAGCAAACTTCACCTTAATCTCCTCAGGACTATCGCATATCTCGAGTACCGATTCCACATTCTCGATCCATCGTTTCAGGGTGATCATCCGTCCAGTGTCGTTAAAGGTTCGTGGTTTGGCGTTGGTGAAGTCTTTGTAGGAACATGTTTTGGCGGGTCCTTGGTTCATCACGTTGTTCGAACTTCCGGCCCCTTGTCCGTTGACTCCTCCATTGTTCCCTTGGTGAATTTGTGCCATTACTGCGGTGACCGCAGCGGATACAGATGCCTGGAATGCAGCTAAGTCGACTTCGGGTGGGGTTGGTCCAGGGTTTTTGCGAGTGGGTCGTTGAGGTAACTTTCTGTCATGGAACAGAAAGACGTTGAGTGTCTGTGGTTTTTGTGTCGTTGTGATCCTATTGGCTAGGTGCGTGGCACAAACTTAAGTAATTCTACGATTTAGCATACAATCATAGGTACGTAACATATAGCAGATTATAACGTCACAATAAAACATGTAAAATTTTTCATTACTATTACCCGCACTTTGATACATGAAAATTTTTCTCGAAAGAGCATACATAGGCGGTGCTAGTTTGACAGCATAACGGCTCTATGAGTAGTGTAGTCACTTAAACATAGAGTCGGGGTACATAGCATAGATCCTAATGACATAGTACTAAAACTGATACTGCTATCCCTAGTCGCGGTGAGATGTGCCCGAGGGTGAGGTTGAGGAAGTGGATGCTCCCTGAAGACGAGCCACCTGTCGTTCTGCGTCCCGGAGTCAGGACTCCCACCTTACCTGCCTCATGTGGAACTCTCGAAGGACGTCTCGTGACTCCTTCTCTGCACGCTCGACCCTATCCCACATCTGGCGTTCCTGGTCGGTGGTGCTCTGAGCTAGGTCGTCGGTGTTCCTTAATCGTTTCACCATGATCGGAAGGGCTCGATCGGCCGGTCCTCCGTCCCTCAGATCAAAGAACTCGCGTGACATGCCGAACGGGTGTCGCTGTCCCTACTGTCTGCTCCACCTCCAAAGATCAAAAACCCAGGGGGTGTAGGACCAGTGGGGCCCACCCGGTAAGCGGGCACCCTAATCGGGTAAGGGGGGTTGATGACTTTGGACTCCACGTTCGAGTCACCTCCTTCGTTATCGCTGGGTTCCTCCTCGAAGCTTCCTTCATCTTCCTCCTCCTCCTGTTCTTCTACTGGTTCGGCAGGTTCACGCTCGACTTCTGCCTCCAGTTCCCCGTCAGATTCCTCCTCAGGGTCTTCCTCAGGCTCTTCTTCAGGTTCTTCGTCCAACCATCCGTTATTTCCCTGGTTAGGGAAGTAAGGATCTTCGGGGTGATGGAAACCAGTCATGCCGTCTGCGAGAGTGCGTAAATATGCTAACATCATTCCTAAGATGCTACAACTATTGTACAGACCGAACGGATAATGGGGTATGTTTTTAGGTTCCCTAGCTACACGATTTCCTCAGAACATGTGATAGTTGTACCTTGGAGGAAATGTAGTTGATCAGGCTACATCCACTCCTTGATACGACTACGAACAGTCCTGGCTTAACCGAGATACTAGCATTATCTTGTTTTGTCCGGTATTATGTTCTTTTTCCTAATACAAGCAAGGATATTTTTATTGTTATGTTTTACTTTTTTTGTTCAGAGTTGTGTTAGTCCCTCTTTTTGGTTTATAGTTGCATATCAATGTGTGGTTAGATATGCTAGTTCACTATAAACACAGCTCTGATACCAACCTGTCACACCCCCGAACCGAACGGCGGAAACGTCCGAGGGCTCTTGTGACTTAAATTGAATATCATCACAATGATTATACATGAATCGTAACATCATTCATCACCATGCACTGAAATAATACAACTGATATTGTTTACATCTATTACATTGTTTTAGTCATTAAAATTTCATAACATAAATTGTTCGATAGGAAATCTAAGCAAAACACCATGACAGAACTTCGTTCTTATTCTTCAGCTTACCTGTTACCTGAGAATACAAGTTATTTTTAAAACGGTCAACATATGAAATGTTGGTGAGTTCATAAGTAATGTTGTGGAAAAATGATTTTTGTGAAGTTTGAAAACCCAGAAAATCCGATATTTTCTGAAAAGAGTTTGTTTGTAAAAAGTGTGAGGATCCGTAAATATGCTTGTTGATTTTCAAAACATGTATAATTGTTGAACTTTGTATACATCACATAGGTTAAAATGTTGAACTTCCCGGGAAAACCCTGTTGGGCTGAAGTTCTGTTTTATGTTGCGTCTTTTGGGCTCGTAGATTAGCCTTGTATTCTCCGGTTTGGGCCTGTCCAACCGAGAGCCTTTTATGTATTGTATATAAGTTATCGCTTGCATGCATATTAGGTTAAGATTCAAGATTTCAGTTTTAGCATTCCAGAGTTTTACGATATTGCTCTCTTGTAATCTTCCAATCATTTACAGTTGATGTTCTTAATCGAGCTCTTCTAAGGATTTTATTTAATCATTCGACACGTTTGATTCAAGCTGTTTGTTCTTATTGTTGCGTTCTGCCTTGTTATTAATATTGTGTTCTTGCGGTTTCATATTCATATACTTGTTCAAGATCTAATCGATCTTCATAGATTAAAAGTTGTTTTAATCTCATCAATTGGTATCAGAGCAGGAGGCTGTGTAATCGATACACATCTTTTCTGTGAAAAAGATTTCCATTAGGGTTTTCCGCAATCATCGATATTTATTGAGCCGTCATCTTAATTGACGTATCTTAGTATTTATTGTTTTGCCCTAATCTGCTTTATTACAAGTCTGATCTTTGAACAGGTTATTACGATCATTATGGACGCAACGCAATCAAACCCTATTAATATTTCCAACAACATCGGTTCGACGACAAAGATTCCAATCTTGTACACCCATGAATATGAAGTATGGGCACATCATTTTGAAGACTATGTGATTGGATCGGAAGACAATGGTTTTCTCATATGGGAAGCTATCATCAACGGACCATTTTCTCATTCCGCGACATCCAGAAGAATCAAGACGCAAAAAGAGTACAACGATTTGCTCAAGGACGTGACGAATATTGCGCAGGATGAGAAAGATAAATTCCAGTGCAATATTAAGGCACTAAGGTTGATCAGATTCGCCCTTCAGTCCGACACATTCAGACTGGTCAGCTCATGCACTACGGCGAAGGAAGTGTGGGATAGACTTCGCGAACTGTATTCAACAGACGAAGATCTTGAACATTCCATCCAAACCTTGCTTCTATCTGAATTTGGTGAATTCAGGCAAGGGGCCGTAGAAACTGTGACCCAGACGTTTGATCGCTTCAATCATCTTCTCAGCAAGATGATCAAACACGACATTGAAAGGAAGCTCATCGAACAAAAGGTTACTTTCTTGAACGGACTGCGATCTGAATGGAGAGCAGTTGTTTCCACAGTCAAAGCCCATGAACAGTTTAAATCATATTCTTTGGAAAAACTGGTGGGTATTCTAAAGTCCCAAGAGAAGATTGTGGTTCCAGAGAAGAATGTTGTCTCCAGTCTTGGTTCGTTGGCCCTCCTATCTAAAAGTAAAGCTGTGGTGGAGGACGAAGAGCTTAACTTGGAAGAATATGACCTCACAACTGAGGATTATGCCATGATGGTATCCAATCCTAAGAGGTTCATAAAGAAGAGATTCCCCAGCAACAAAAACCGAAACTGGCAGGGGAGTTACAGCTCTGAAAAAGCGAACAATGAACCGAAGGCTGAGGAGCCCAAAAAGGAACCGAAAGCAGAAGGCGATTCCGGAGTAAGCTGTTTCTATTGTGGTGGCAAGAACCACTACGCTAAGGACTGTGTTCTTAAGAAGATGGCTGAAAAGGACAATGGAAATGATGAGGAAGCTGTGCTGCAGAGGAGATTGGATGAGTTGAGAAAGAAGAAGTCTACCGCTAACCCTTCTATTAATGCTCTTATTGTGCAGGGTTCGGTCAATGACGATGAGTTCGGTAGCACCGAAGTTTGGTCTACTGACTCAGAAGACGAAGAAGTGAGGAAGCCTACTCATGGAAAAGCTTATATGGCTAAGGAGGAAAGCAGTGGTGGAAAATGCTTCATGGTGTCAAGCGCATCTCAGATGAGGGGATACAATACCGATGGAGGAAGCAATGGACCGAAGGTGCAGGAAGATATGTGCTTCACAGCCAAACCACTCAGCCAACAGTTCAATGAGCTTGATGAACTAATAAAGAAGGTACAATCTGTTTTTATTTCATCTAAAGTACCATCATCCTCATATGAGAAAGAACTAAAAAACGTTAACACAAGAATTTCTCATTTAGATAGTAGCTTAACTCAAACTCGAGTCACCAATTCTAACCTGACTGATCAATTAAGCAGGGTGGCGTCGAAGAGTGAGGAGCGGCGTATGTGGATTGAGTTAAAAGATTCGGAATTAATTAAAGTCAAAGACGAAAACATTTATTTGCAGAGAGACAATTTGAAATTGTTAAAACAACGAAATGTTTTTTGTTTAATAGCTAAACGTTTATATTCCAATATTACTCAGCTTCACTTGGACTGTGAGATAGGCAAAAAGATCCACCGTATGATTTTACCATTCCTAGAATTTAAGGAGGATGAAATCGATGTCGAAGCTTACAATTGTGAGAGTGTGATTTCGTCTGATGATGTCAACCCAACTTATCAAATTGGACTGGACAAAATTGAGTCCTTCATTAAATCCAAAGACCATAAGGACATGCTCAAAAATCTTTTGGACGAAAATGACAGACTTAAACTGAGAACCGAAACCATACAAAAGTTTGACTCTCTAAATGCCAAAGTAAGCTCAGAAAATAAAATCGATGTTGAAAATGCATCTGAGCTTAACGAGGACGAAAACATGAGTGAAATTTTTGTAGAGGATACGGTTGACTGCTCAGAATTTGTTAAAAGCGAAACTGAAAACCACAAAAATCTTGTTTCTGAAAATTCTGTGGAATTCGCTAGATTGTCCCAACAAAAGTCCCCGAAATTAGTAGAAAAGGCTGTTGTGTATCAAAAAGTCAGAACCACTCCGAATCAGGTATACAAAGTGACTGGAGTAACAGAACATCAAACAGCTGAACTCACGACTATTGTTAACGAAGACAATGCTGATGGATGTGATGAGTTCTTCTGGGAAGCTCCTATTGACAATGGAAACGAAACCGTTGGCCTATCTGAAAGAACCTCTTGGATGAAGAAAGGGAGATACATACCTGAACCCTTGAACAAGCCTGATAATTTCAGTGAACCAAGCACAAGTGGTACAAAAGATACTCCTCAAGAGGTTGATCGTTCAGCAAAAGAAGACATTCCTTCAACGCCAACTGCTCGAAGTGAAACTTCATCAGATACTCCTTCCACTTCCTCAGGGCAAACTGAATCTTCTTCAGATATTCCCGCTGCTTCCTCAGCTCAAAGAAAAACTCCTAAAGTTCAAAAGGAACCAGCAAAGGTGACATCAAAAGCGAAAGCGAACGTTCATCATCAACCTAAACAGATGAGGGATAAAAAGATAGAAAGGAACCTAAGATACAGGAAAAACCTTTCTGAAAGGAAACAATTCTGGCACTCCCAGAATGCATACTATTCACACAAAGACAAGAATCTGAAGTATGAAAACAATCCCGTAAGAAAGCCTGATAATTCCAACAACCGAAACCAAAGGTTCGGTTCGCAAGAAGATACCAACCGAAAGCCAAGGTTCGGTTCGCATGAAAATACCAACCGAAAGCAAAGGTTCGGTTCTGAAAAGGATTTCAACCGAAACCAAAGGTTCGGTTCCAAGAACAACTCCAACCGAACTCAGAAGTTCGGCTCTGAAGTCAGACGAGAACAAGACTCAAAGGTTAAACCCACCAACGATCAAAAGCAAAAGGGTCACCTAGAGTCATCAGCAAGGAAGACACCTCCATCCAAATCCAAATCCTCTCTTCCTAATTCTTCTCGTTCATCTCCATCTTGCTCTAACGCTAATTCCATGGGTTCTCAAAAACCTCGTCCATCTGCTGAACAGAAGGGAAAGCAGAAGGTCGATGAATTCAAACCTGAGTCTAAAGCGAACAAACCCAATCCTAACAAAATAAAAGTCTTCACCATTAAAAAAAAATGAAACAACTCTAATAAAACGAACATATCTAGTTGACATCTCTCTTACTATTCCTGTTCCCATGAAAAAATCACAAGGACCCAAGAAACTTTGGGTTCCTAAATCTACTTAATTTTTGCAGGTTATAAGTGACGAGCAGTTTGACGAAGAATGGTACATCGACAGTGGCTGCTCGCGTCACATGACTGGGAGGAAAGAGGAACTCAGGGAATACAGATCTCTTGCAAATGGTGGCAACGTTAAGTTTGGAAATAACTCTTTCGGCACCATAAAGGGATATGGGATGATAACGAATGGTGATTTTACCATAAGGAAGGTGGCTTATGTGGAAGGACTTCAACACAACCTCATCAGTGTATCTCAGCTCGTTGGAGGTACAGGTCTCAAAGTTTCATTCGATGATGAAGGTTCAGAAATCATAGAGAAAAAGACAAAGAAAGTGATTCTGAAGTCAGAACGAAAGGGTGAAATGTTTCCTCTGAACATGAAACCCATCAAAGGAAACCCAGCAATATGTCTGCTATCAAAAGCTCAATCCGACGAAAGCTGGTTGTGGCACAGAAGACTCTCTCATCTCAATTTCAAAGATATCAACCGACTTGTCACTGGAGGTCATGTTAGGGGTCTTCCATTGCTCAAGTTTGACAGAGAGCATTTATGTGCTGCGTGTGAAATGGGAAAGCAGAGTCGTCAAAGTCACCCATCCATAATTAACACAAAAGTTGTTGAACCACTCGAATTGCTTCATATCGATTTGTGTGGTCCTTCATCTATTGAAAGCATCGGTGGTAGCAAGTACATTCTTGTTGTCGTTGATGACTTCTCTAGATTTACATGGGTGTTCTTTCTAAAGCTCAAATCTGAAGCGACTCAAAAGCTGAAAGTGTTTATCAAGCAAATTGAAGTCCAGCTCAAGAAGGTCGTTCGCAACATCAGGAGCGACAATGGTCTCGAATTCAAGAACAGGGAGTTTGAAGCGTTTCTTGCAGAAAAGGGAATTTGCCATAATTTCTCAGCTCCCTACACACCACAGCAGAACGGAATAGTCGAAAGACGAAACCGATCTCTGTGTGAAGCTGCCCGAACTATGTTAAGTTTCGCTTCCTTACCTCTTTATTTTTGGGCTGACGCTATTTCTGTTGCTTGTTATACACAAAACAGGTCCTATCTCAACAAGCGATTCACGCTCACATCATATCAGATATTAAACAACAGGAAGCCCAATGTTAAATTTTTCCACGTTTTTGGCTCAAGGTGTTTCATCTTTAACTCTAAAGAACACCGCAACAAGTTTGATGTCAAGGCCGACGAGGGAATCTTTCTAGGTTACTCACTCACTTCAAAGGCGTACAGGGTCCTAAACAAACGATCAAGAAGGATTGAAGAGACATACTATGTGACCTTCGACGATAGCTATGTCAAGAAGCTACAGGCCATAGATGACACTGCCAGGGAAATCTTTCCTCAAACTGGTCAAGTCACAGTCTCAATCGCCAATATGTACGAGAATTTTCTGGATCTCTTTGACGAACTGGAAAAAGCTTCTCTCTCTGAAGCAGGTGCAGCCGACAACAAAATAGATCATATGAAGCAGATTGTCGAAGATGCTGCAAGAAGAATGCATGAAGGAAAATCGCCTACTGATGAATCTCCAACCAACAATGCTTCAGTCGAGGGGGAGCCAAGTTCTCTTGTCGAGGGGGAGTCTAGCTCACAAGTCCAGGGGGAGCCAAGCTCTACTACTTCAACCGAAGGTCCTTCATCAACCGAAGGTAACTCTCCAACCGAAGATGTCCCTCCAAACGAAGGTGCTTCAATGCCTGAAAATCCAGCACCACAAGAAACCCCTGAACCTCATGTTTGTCAAGACTCATCAATTGAGGGGGAGCATGATGATATGACGCTTGATTTTGATAGCCAATCTGAGCCTGAAGAGATGATCAACGCTGAACTAGATCCAACCTTCGATCCGAATTACCCTCCTCTTACAAAATGGACCAGAGATCATCCTATCTCTCAAGTAGTTGGTGATGTATCTGAAAAGGTTCTGACCCGATCTCAACTGAAGGCAAAACAGACTTCCCTATTCTCAAAGGTTGAGTTTTGTATGTTTAACTCATTTGTATCAAAAGTTGACCGAAGACAGTGAACACTGCCCTCGATCACTCTGATTGAGTTCAAGCAATGCAAGACGAACTAAACGAGTTTGAAAGGAACAAAGTCTGGCGCCTCATTCCAACTCCTCCGGATGCTTCAGTTGTTGGTCTCAAATGGGTTTTTAGAAACAAAATGGACAAGGAAGGTAATGTCATAAGGAACAAGGCTCGTCTGGTTGTCAAAGGATACTGTCAGGAGGAAGGGATAGATTACGAAGAGACGTTCGCTCCAGTAGCTAGGCTAGAATCGGTTAGAATATTTCTGGCCTATGCTGCTCACAAAAACTTTGAGGTCTTCCAAATGGACGTCAAGTGCGCATTTCTCAATGGAGAACTTGAAGAAACTGTGTATGTGGAGCAACCTCCTGGGTTCGTGAACGAAAAGTATCCAAATCATTGCTACATTCTGGATAAAGCTGTGTACGGCCTCAAACAAGCTCCGAGAGCCTGGTATGAAACGCTTACAAAATTTTTAAAGATGTCCAAATTCAAACAAGGTTCGGTTGACCCAACCTTCTTTCGCAAAAAGGAAGGTAACCACCTTATGATAGTTCAAATTTATGTCGATGACATCATCTTTGGCTCTACGAATCCCAGCTTAACAGCTGAATTCAGAAAGTTGATGGAGACTAAGTTTGAAATGAGCTCAATGGGTCCTATTAATTTTTTCCTTGGTTTAAATATAAGACAGGGACCCGAAGGCATCTTTATCAATCAGGAAGCTTACACAAAGACTCTCCTAGCAAAGTTTGGCATGATGGGAGACTCAAAAGTCAAAGTCCCAATGGCATTCGGCACCAAACTTACCCCTTCACTGGATAAACCGGCTGTCGACATCACGCTCTATCGTCAAATGATAGGCACACTGATGTATCTAACTGCTAGCAGGCCTGATATCATGTTTTCTGTATGTTATTGTGCTCGATTTCAGGCTAACCCACGGGAACCTCACATGCTGGCAGTGAAGAACATCCTACGCTATCTCAAGCGAACCGCCTCCTTAGGTCTATGGTATCCATCCAACTCTGGCTTCTTCGTTCAAGCCTATTCTGATGTTGACCTTGGAGGATGTGGACTGGACCGCAAAAGCACAACTGGTGGCTGTCAATTTCTTGATGGGAAGTTGGTCAGCTGGCAATCCAAGAAACAAACATGTGTGTCGCTGTCTACTGCTGAAGCGGAATTTTAGTGAACCGAAACCAACCGAAGGTTCGGGTTCGGTTTATCAAAATTTTTTCTGAACCGAAACCAACCGAAGGTTCGGGTTCGGTTTCTCAAAATTTTTCTGAACCGAAACCAACCGAAGGTTCGGGTTCGGTTTATCAAAATTTTTTCTGAACCGAAACCAACCGAAGGTTCGGGTTCGGTTTCTCAAAATTTTTCTGAACCGAAACCAACCGAAGGTTCGGGTTCGGTTTTTCAAAATTTTCCTCAACCGAAACCAACCGAACGTTCGGGTTCGGTTTTTCCATTTTTTTTGTTGCAAAGTTTTTTTAATCGTATTTTTTTCTTTTCTTTTAACTCTTTTATAATTTTTTTTATGTCTTATTTTTTTTACTTTTAATTTTTTTTTTCTCTCAATTTCAAAAACTCCAAAAATATTTTAATTTTTCTTTGTGTGCTCATTCGTTTATGGGGATATATTTGATGACTTACTTAAGTGTCCCTAGAAGCATGCTGCTGTATGTATCCCAAGCCTCATAAGATTTTGAATAATAGCCTTCATGACCTGGTATACACAAACCTTGTCTTCCCAATAAGGCTAACTCATTTATTCTAATCATGAGCTACCTCACTCTTTTCTCACATGAGTTCAGAGTCTCCTGCTTGGTCCTTATGTTCGCAGCAGAGGTACTATGTCTTCTTTCACCATCCCCATTATACTTCTCCATAACATTCGCATCATCACTGTAACCCTTGAGACTCTCAGCAACTACCACTGAGGTTTATGGTTACACAACATCTGTGTTTATGATCTTAGCATCGTGCCACTACGAGCTGAGTGAAACCCAAAACTCAACACCAACGAATTGACGGTGACCAATTAACTTGATCAAGTTTTCACCAATGAATTAACGAATGTACCTTCATGAAATCTAAATTTTTTTTTGAGTGATTCCAATGAAATTGTTACACACCATAACATTTCTTCCCAAGGGATCCAGTTTTAAATTTTTATCTGAGATTTCATATTAATCCAAGCCACTACAAAATTCATTTTAACCTACTTGTTCAACAGACTACACCGGTCTCACAAGTACTTTGTTCACATTCGTTCTTATATCAAGAATTGAATTGTTGAATCAAAGCAAAACCACCCTTAATAAGCCTTATTAAAAGAAGCCTTTCAACATTTATTAATAAATGTTTGATCGTAATTCAACGGGATTCCACACTAACACTTTGAGGTCTCTCTTGATCTTGAAGGAAGAGATTCGTGCCCGGGATCATCAGTTTCGTGTCATAATTGACATCACAGATTATCCTAACAAGAGTTGCTTTATTTCTTTATCTTTTACACTCTTTGCACGAAAATCCAAGATTTTCAAAATTCCGTTACTAATTATATTACAGGCTGGTTTTTTACTGAGGGATTACTAATGAAGTTATGGCTAAAAATAAGCCACGTGGGTCCTAAATTGAATACAGCTGATTAAAAAAGGGAAAAGACAAAAAGTTGCTGACGCGGCGGAAGTTCAAAGGATAGAAATTCAAACGACGGTACAAAAGGAGGGCGCGTGAATTTGAAGCGGCTTTCACTCAACCTGAACCAACCAAACCCATAACACCCCCAGCTTCACCACCACCTCAATCTCCAGAAGACGCCTCCGATGGCGATGATCAATACCTTGGTGGTGATCACCTGAACTTTGATTCGGTCTACTATAGTCCGTTTCAAGTTCAGAGTGATGAGGAGGATGATGCTCCTGTGACAAAGAAGCATCTCCGCGAGCTGAACGAGAAGGTTGATCAACTTCTCGCCTCCTCTTCCAACCAGCAGTCATCCTTATCTGAAGCTGCCCTTTAGAGGATAGTTGATGCCTTCTCTAGGGCTCAACATGACTCAGTGGCCTCAGCAACTGCTGCGATAGACGCCTCCACCCGAGCTTGTGAGGCAGCGACCGAAAAAGTCGATAAACTATTCCATGACGCTACAATCCTGCTGCAGTCTATGCATGAAAGCGCCGAAGCCACCAAAACAACTCTGGAACCACTTGTTAATCAATTGGCCCAGTTTGTAAAGACGGAGTTATCCTCGTTCGCTACCCTCAGACAAAACCTTAGCGACGACAACTCGGCACTCCGTGCCTCCATCGATGCCCGCTTGGCAAAGCTACAAGAGGATCTTGCGGCTGAAAATTCACTGATGGACGTCCTGGCGAGTAAGACTACTGCCCTCAAGGTCAAGAGCACCCAACTTTCCAACTCCGAACAACAATTGGAGGCTCTTCGATCCGAGAGGGAAATCATCAAGACGTGTGTTTCGGATGTCCACGCCGCTCTATCCAACATCCTGGAAGCACACGACCCCATCCTCAATCACTCAGTGAGGCGTACCCTCGCTGAGAAACTCTCTCCGGCCATGGACCTCTTGAGTAAAATTGAAGGCCTACCCAGTTTCGTGTCCATTCCGAAACAAGGGGGAGATGAGAAGAAAGGATCGAAACCACCTCCTTCCTCAAAAGCAACTCACACAACCGAACCACCCCCTACTGGTCATGCCTCGGGTTCAGGTGTGAAGGACAAGGGCAAAAACATTGCAGAGGGAGGAGATGAAGATGAAGATGAAGACAAGGAGACTATTGCGGACATGTTAAAGAGAAAGAACAGTCGCAATACTGATGACGATGTCAGTCGTGTGGCACGTGAAGCTGAAGAAGCCGAACGTAAACAAAAAGAAGCCAACGATCTCCTTGAGAGCCGAAAGCTGCTCTTCCCTGCCTGGACCAGGGATCGTCTGATAAAAGAGGCCATAGAGACTCCAAGCATACTATGGCTCGAGCCGGTGATATCGTTCGACTGCAACAACACCATCGATTCGCAGTTTGATATGCCACTGACTCGAAAGGCGTTCATCTTCCACGCCTTCTCCAACATTTTCGAAGTCCCGCATCCGAACGATGAGCTTGACAGGGAGCTCATTGACTTCTACCTGGAGGCCGCTCGCCCTCAATACCTTACATGGAGCGCCCAGAAGATTGTCAATGTTCGGGTGATGAAGCCGTTTGCCGTGGGGAGATTCACAAACGTCAAGTTCAAGCTTATCCGAGGATCTGCAAGGACTGCTCACATGATCTCTCTGGCGGATCTGCCCAATCTGAACCCTCATGATTGGATAGTCTTGTACAACCTCTTGCTGACAAACGAAGCCGAATATGGTCCCACCTTAGACCATGTCAAAAGGATGCTGGCATGCTATATCATGGAGGTGGCCCTAATGGATCAGGAGGTTGCCATAGTGTTTAAGAAGAAACCGAAAGTCAAGCCTGTGGGATCGGCCAGTGATCTAAACACGATGAAAATGGGCAAGATAGATTCAAGGTGAAACTCTGTGATGTTCACCAGAGCCGAAGGACAGAAATGTCTGTTCGCGTTAGCTGACAAGCACCTCTACACCACTAACTGCTTGGAACACGTCCTATCAATCGTCAAGCGGTGTAAGGACAATTCGGCTGATGACATCAAGTACTTTGAAGATATGATCAATTGGTACATCCGGTTTAGACAGACCATCCTTTCCATAACCAAGTGTCTGTTTAGTACCGTGAAGAAGAAGGTACCAGCTTCAGCCGCCGGCCCAAGTAAGAAGTGAAGGTCTCGCTCCAAATTGACGCAAAGGGGGAGATTGTTGGGCTGAAGTTCTGTTTTATGTTGCGTCTTTTGGGCTCGTAGATTAGCCTTGTATTCTCCGGTTTGGGCCTGTCCAACCGAGAGCCTTTTATGTATTGTATATAAGTTATCGCTTGCATGCATATTAGGTTAAGATTCAAGATTTCAGTTTTAGCATTCCAGAGTTTTACGATATTGCTCTCTTGTAATCTTCCAATCCTTTACAGTTGATGTTCTTAATCGAGCTCTTCTAAGGATTTTATTTAATCATTCGACACGTTTGATTCAAGCTGTTTGTTCTTATTGTTGCGTTCTGCCTTGTTATTAATATTGTGTTCTTGCGGTTTCATATTCATATACTTGTTCAAGATCTAATCGATCTTCATAGATTAAAAGTTGTTTTAATCTCATCAAACCCGATGTTTTCCCGATACGTAAATCACATGACTTGTTTATTGTTATACTGATACGACGATTGTTTTTGATTACCCAGGTGACATTGAATTAATTAAGGTTTGTGAGTTGTTACAATCACGCATTAATGAAAATGACTAGTTTATAACTACAAATTACGAACGATCCTTAAGGCGTCGTCCGTACTACTCACATAATCCAACCACCCTGACTTCTATTGATTAACGCCACAAATCTGATTACTCGAATTCTTATAAGCCGGTCAACCGAGGAGAAAGGAGGGTACGAAGCCCCCTTTATTTCCATAAGTTATTCAAGGCTATTGGGAATGCGAAAGGCACTTGGCCCAACTCGCATTTGACTTCTCGACTTCACTAGCAGTACTAATGGGCCATTAGGGCGCAATAGCACAATAGAGCTATTGAAAGTCCTTTTACATGAAATTGGGTCATAGAAGGCCCATTAACACGTAAGCGCGTTCCCTCCGGGCCCGAAGATCATGGTATTGGGCTAGCAAGGCCCAACAAGCACGATTTGAAACTTTCAAGCCCAAAGTTTGATTGTTGACTTCTCATAGTTATCGCGTGTTTATTGAAATACTTTGGTTTATTGATTTTTTGTTTTGTTATTGATTCGAGACCGAATCAATTCGTTTTGTAACGATATTGGTGGTTGAGAGTGTATTCATTTTTATGTTTCGTCGGTAGTCGTGGATCTTGTATTTTTTCTTAATGAATTAGTTTGTTTAAAAGTAAGATTTTTACTTTTTCACAACCTTTCTTTTATAAAAATAGCACTTTAAGTCCTTTTTATAAAAGAATTTCATTTTAGTCCTTAAAACATTATTTTGACACTTTTGTATCCTAAACTTGTTGAAAAGACATTTTGGCCCAAATTTTATCTTGTAAACAACCTTAGTCCTTCCAGAATGATGTTTTCTAGGTTAAAACCCCCAATTTCGCAACTTTTACAGTTTTGGCCAAAAATGGAAAATTTTTACATTTTTGGTCCTTTTTGAATTTGAAAAGCATTTTTGACCATTGGAATAGTTTTATTACACTTCAAATCCCCTATTTTACAGAAAGCTGCATTATCATCCCCTCAAAGTTAGAAATCTCGCATTTTGGAGCTTATTGGGCCGAAAAGCCCAACTTTAGCCCATTAAATTCAAAATTTGCATTTTAAGCCACTCAAACATGTTGTTGTTCAGAAAAATCATAATAGAAACTATTTGAACCTTTTTGACCCTCCTGTAATTATAATTTGTCGGTTTGGACCCTAAGTTTTGTATTTTTGACATTTTATGCCCAAAAATGGGTTTTATGTTCAAGTATGTTCATTCTAACCATATAAACTATTTTTCTTGACTTGATTAGTGTAAAATAGTTTAAGTTATGTTTATTTCCTTCCTCATGTTTTAGATCTCGGTTTTTACACACATTTTGGATAACATATTCATCACAAACACATGATATCACACACATACATGTATCAAATCACACATAGATCTACATATTTACTTGTATTCTTCCCCATAAAACTCATAAAAACCAAAAAGAAAGGGGTATGAAGCTCACCTTGATTTGTGGATCAGTTTTGAAGAAGATTTGGAGAAGTTTGGTGCTATTTTCGGCCCTAGCAAGCCTTCCTTTGTTGATTTCGAATTTAGAGGGTTTCTAAGAGAGTGATCATGATTTTGCATGGGTTAGGAAGAGATTTTTGATAAAACAAAGAATCTAGATCGTAGATCCAAGCATGATCTTACCTTAGATGAAGAATTTGTGGGATAATTTCCCTGAAAAGCCTCCTAATCTCGAAAACTTGGTGAAGAAATGAGAGAGTTTCTTGAGAGAATTGTGAATGAAATATGTGTGTGTGTGTTTGGATTCAGCCGAGAGCAAGAGAGAGAGGAGAGAAGAGAGGTTTTTGAAGTGATTTGCATGAAAACGGGAGATGGTGCATGGGAATCCTATGGACAAATGTGAGGTGGCATAGGAAAGTCAACTCTCCTTCTTTCCTTGGGCTTGGGCCGAGATTTGGAGAGGGAAGAAAGAGTATTTGGGCTTAAATGCTTAAGCCCAAACTTTATAGTTATGTTGAGTGATTTTTGGCCCAAATAAATATAAATATGATTTTTATAAACTATTAGGGCTAAATGACGTTAATTATGGCCCAATACGGTCTGTTTAAATAATTTGTTTCATTCTAGGCCCAATATGGCCCAAAATGTTGAAATAAATGGAAGTGGATCCAATTAGAGTCCATATAAGAGCTCTAAGCCCATGATATTCCAACTGGAAGCTTATTGGTCCATTGGGCCCAATAAGGAAGTCCTAGTCCAAAAAGGACTTAAACAAGGATTTCTAAGGTTTCCAATTGTTTGTTGACTATTTGCAGTGCTTGTATGAAGTCTTTGATTGAAATTTTGTTGTCATAGAGTAAACATCATGCATGCTTTCATGTTTTTGATTCATAATTGACATAAGTGTTGTAGTTACAAGGCACCAAAACTTTCTAGTTGTGACATCATCCCCCCGTTAGAGGGAATTTCGTCCCGAAATTCTTTTGAAAGCTAGATTTGAGAATGCTAGAATAGATGAGGGTACTTTGCTTCATTTGGTCTTTGCGTTCCCACGTGAATTCTGGCCCACGCTTCGCGTTCCACCGTACTTTCACGATCGGGATGCGACTTTGTTTAATACGCTTCACCTCCCTGTCCATGATTTCGACTGGTGCTTCAATGAACAGGAGATTCTCATTGATTTCAATTTCGTCAAGGGGAATGACGAGAGTTTCATCGGATAGGCACTTCTTTAGATTGGAAACATGGAACACGGGGTGAACACTGCTGAGCTCAGCGGGTAGCTGCAATCTGTACGCCACTGGACCTATTCGGGCAAGGATCTCGAAAGGTCCAATGTATCGTGGGTTCAGTTTTCCCCGTTTTCCAAAACAAATGACCCCTTTCCAGGGAGAAACTTTTAACATCACTCGATCCCCGACCTGAAACACTAAGGGCTTTCGCCGTTTATCAGCGTAGCTCTTTTTTCGGTCGCGCGATTCTTGTAGTCGAGCTCTGATTTGAACTATCTTTTCCGTGGTTTCACGTATGATCTCTGGTCCCGTTAATGTCTTATCTGATGCTAGTTCCTTTGCTAGCTGATTGTTGCCTACCTCAGCCCAACACAACGGTGATCTACACTTACGTCCATATAGCGCTTCGAAAGGAGCGACTTTGATGCTCGAATGGTAACTTTTGTTATACGAGAATTCAACTAAGGGTAAGTGGGTATCGCAAGACTTCCCAAAGTTTATCACACATGCGCGAAGCATCTCTTCGAGCTTCTGGATGGTTCGTTCACTTTGACCGTCCGTGTGTGGGTGATAAGCGATGCTCATGTCGAGATGGGTTCCAAGTGCTTTCTAAAGTGATTGCCAAAAACGTGAAGTGAACCTACTCTCTCTATCTGAGATGATAGACACTGGCACTCCGTGAAGCCTCACGATTTATCGAATGTATATTCTTGTCAGTCTCTCCATCTTGTAGGATTCTTTTATTGCCAGGAAATGGGCGGATTTCTTCAGTCGGTCAACTATTACCCATATAGTGTATAATCCATCTGACATCTTTGGTAGCTTGGTCACAAAGTCCATAGAGATCCCTTCCCATTTCCACTTGGGGATTACTGGTTGATGTAATAACCCTGAGGGCTTCTGATATTCCACCTTTACTTTAGCACAAGAAAGGCATTTGTTGACATAGGTGGCAATTTATGCCTTCATGTTAGGCCACCAATAATGTTGTTTAATATCCAAGTACGTTTTATCCGAACCTGAATGGATGGAGTATCGCGTCTTGTGGGCTTCATTCATGACTACCTCCCTAAATCCTCCAAGATTAGGGACCTAAATACGGTTCATGAAATAGTATACTCCGTCCTCTTTCACCTCGAGATTCTTCTCCATTCCGCGTAATGCCTCGCTTGCTCTGTTTTCAGCCTTCATGGCGTCTTACTGGGCAGCCCTGATCTGAGTGGTTAGGTGAGATTGGATGGTTATTGAGAGAGTTTTCACGCGACGGTTAGAGTACTCTTTACGGCTCAAGGCATCAGCTACCACGTTGGCCTTGCCTGGGTGATACTTGATATTACACTCGTAATCGCTTAGTAGTTCAACCCAGCTTCATTGCCTCATATTCAGCTCTTTTTGATTCAAGATGTGTTGGATGTTGGAATGGTGTCTAAGGCTGCAACTATATTAGGCAAGTATTTGACCCGATTGTGCATGGTCCTTTCGAGTTGCCTTCACCATAGCAACTTGATAGGATGATTTATTATGAGAGAATAAATATTATTAATATATTATGAGAATAATATAAGGAATAATAATATTGTAATTTGATTAATATAAGTCTTAAAATTAATTAGAATTAATTTGGTGACTAAAAGAGATTAATTAAATAAGAGGGTATAAACTGTCAATTGTTTGATAGTTACACTTTAGACTGTAAATCCTTATTGGATGAAGGGTGGACGGATTCTAGGGCTAGGGATAGCCTCAAATCGTCCAAGGCTTATCTAAGGTAAGAATTTGGATTGCTTTAAGGAAAGATTATCCAACTAGGGTTTAAGGTGAAACCCTTAAGGAGTCTACAAGTATAAATAGCCCCCATGACCAAGGGAAATCGGAATCTCATCTAGAGTAGAGAACCCCTGGCTGATTTCCTCCCAACCTCTCTCTCAAATCATCTTCTTTGCTATTTGGTGTTTGTAAGCCATTAGAGGAGTGACAATTGTGACTCTAGAGCTCCAAGACAACAAGATCAAACAAGAGATTCAAAGGTAAACTTCTAGATCTGATTTTGTATTGTTCTTATACTTAATTAGTTGTTAGAAGTCTTGGATTCAAAGCATTTTTAATTAGCAAGCCTAGATCCAAGCATTAGGGTTTTGCATGCGCACATAGGAAAGTTCTTATGGCTAAAACCCATCAGTGGTATCAGAGCCTAGATTGGTTTCTATTAAGTTGTTGCTTGATTGTTTGAATCTTGTTTGCAAAATTCGAATTTTGTGTCTCTGTGTCATGAACTCGACGAGTCCCATGGTGGACTCGACGAGTTGGCCTGACTCGATGAGTCCAGTTGGGAACTCGACGAGTTCGAGCGTCAGGAAGGCCCAGATTCGGGATTTTTTTCATATTTATCTTATGGAAACTTGCCTTTATCATATTAGATCAACCTTAATCCGATTTTCTGATATATATATATATATATATATATATATATATATATATATATATATATATATATATGACTATAATCTTGAACTAATTAAAGATATTTATCAACTAATAAAATATTTAATTTCCTTATGTGATAATTAATTAATTATTTTAATTAAATTGGTAATTATCTTGCAAGAAATCTTGAATAAATCAAATATGGATAATTATGGAATTAATTGTTAATTAAAATTATTTGTTATTTGATCCTCCATGTTTTAAATGTTTAAAACTTGTCCTCAAGTTTTAAAATTTATGTTTTGTGATTAAAAGTTTTAAATTTAGACAATTTAACTTCCAAACCCTAGATTTTTAAAAGTTTAAAATACAACATTATACTAATATAATATTACAAGATTAATATATATGTATGTATAACTAAAATGCTAGTCTTACCGTTAGTAGGCCTCATTCACGAAGCCCATCTATAAGGTGGGTATAAGGTTGCGGCCTATAAAATGGCGCTTAATGGGTGTACACTCACACCCACCGCTTGCTTGATCGGTGGAGGGCCGTTAGCCGAACGGGTAGGATAGGGCAACCTCATCATCTCATTAAAAGTATAATATGAAATACAAAGTAACTACATGTTTTTTTAAAATTTCCCAATCTTAGTTACTTTAGGAAAAGTGAATTGATGTAATCCCATAAAATTACACTTTGCACCCTTGCTAAGAAGTTAGTGGAACGTATGTGGTTTACCGGCACACTAATTGGTTCTAATCAAAGGTGGCAAAGGGTGATTCATTGTTTATCATAGTTCGATGGAGTGTGTGTGGCTTACCGGCACATCGAATAGGTGATCGTTACAATGAAGGCACCATGTGAATTTCCATGGTAATTCACACCCGCTTTGTGATCCTCGGTATCCCAGTCATAAACAAGAGGGGCATATCGAGACTTAAACATGCCATTGAATAGTTTCAATGAATCTCATCCGAACCTAGGAATTCTCAATACATTTAGGACTTAAAGTTATGTTTTTATGGTGGAGAATTAGTGAATCGTCATTCACTTAACTTCATATTATTTGCATGTTGGATTACGGCATCCCTTTTCTAATATGTAAATATTGTTGTTGGATCCTAGCCCTAATTTTTCTTATTGGGTGATAATTAGGGATTCATATTCTAATCTATCTTTTTCCTTTCTATTTGTAGATGTCGAACGCAAACAACGCTGCTGCTAGTTCTTTCACATTGATGAGCCTTTGTTAAAAGGTCACTTTCGATGGGACGAACTTTAGCGAATGGATAAGATACATTCGCACCATTGCTCGCTATGAGGATAAGGAGTATGTCCTCGATGAGAAGCTCGAGAAAATCAACCCTGAAATCGCTACTCCGGCTGAAATGACTGCTTTTGAAACTCATGAGCGCGATGCAACAAAGGTACATTGCATCATGATAGCCACCATGAACTCCGAATTCCAAAAGTCCTATGAGGACATGTACCCATACGAGATGCATCAAGACTTATTCGAGAGATACCACCAAAATGCAAGACAAGAGCGTTATGAGATTTTCACTAACATGATTTCCGCTAAGATGGGTCATGGAGAGTCTCTTACCGTGCACCTGCAAAAGATGCAAAGGTATGTCGACCGCCTTCGCAAGTTAAATGTTGACTTTGGGGAAGACTTGGTGATCGACATGGTGCTTCACTCTTTGCCTCCGAGCTACAATCAATTTAGGATGACCTACCACATGAACAAAGAAGAGGTCACCCTAAGTAAACTCCAAGGTCTCTTGAGGGTCGCTGAAAGCAACTTCAAGGACAAGTCTGTTGCACCAACTCCCAATCCGCCCGCTGCTCCTGTCTTGGCTATTGGACAAGGAAAGGGAAAGAAGAGGAAGGCTTCGTCTAAGAACTATCGTAAGGTTAAAGCCTGAGATGGTGCCTTTCCTAGTGGGACCAAAGTTGATCCTGCTAAACCCTGTCCTAACCCGAAGGAGGCAGAGTGCCACCACTGCCACAAGATAGGACATTGGAAGAGAATCTGCTCAGAGTACCTACAAGCCATCAACGAAGGAAAGATCAAGCCGTCTTTCGCAGGTATATACACAATTAAATCTAACGATTCATCTCATGCTATTTCTTGGGTTCTTGATACCGGTTGTGGTTACCACATTTGTTCTAATGTGAAGGGACTAAGAAGAAATAGGGATGTGGAGGCTGGAAGAATAAATCTAATCATGGGGAACAGAAGATCGTCGCCTGTGACCAAGATTGGAGTGTATTCTTTAGTGCTTAGGAATGGTTTAAGTTTAGATTTAAACAATTGTTGCTATTCGCCAGAAATGGCTAGAAACATCATTTCATTTCATGGTTTGTTTAGACAAGGTTTTAGATTTTCTTTTAATAATGAGAATGGTTCTATTTTTGCTTATCTAAATGGTGTCTTTTATTTTGAAGCTATACCATGTAATGAAATATATGAAACTGTTATGATTGTTGATAACTTAGGAAACGATGTTTTGAACATAGATTCTTCCAATAGTATGGATAGAGCATCCTTGTGGCATTGTCGTCTTGGACATGTCAACAAGAAACGCATAGCCAACTCCAAAAGGATGGAGTGTTGGAGTCATTCGACCTTAGGGAAGACGACACATGCGAATCTTGTTTACTTGGAAAGATGACTAAGTCACCCTTCACAAGTACTTGCGAAAGGGGTGAGGGTCTATTGGACCGAATACATACCGATGTATATGGACCGTTTAGATCAACCACGAAGGATGGGAACCGCTTCTACGTGACTTGTACCGATGACTATAGTAGATATGGGTATATCTATTTAATCAAGCAAAAGTCAGAAACTTTTGAAAAGTTCAAAGAGTTCAAGAATGAAGTGAAGAATCAATTGGGCAGGAAAATCAAGATGCTTCGATCCGATCGAGGAGGAGAGTACCTAAGTCTTGAATTCCACGATTATCTCAAGGAGTGTGGAATAGTTTCACAATTGATGCCACCTAGGACACCACAATAGAATGGTGTGGCAGAAAGGCGTAATCGAACCTTATTGGATATGGTTCGCTCTATGATGAGTCGTGCTTCACTACCTATCTCTTTTTGGGGGTATGCCTTAGAGACTGCCGCCCATATCCTTAACCGAGTCCCTACTAAGAAGGTTGCCAAAACACCTCACGAGATGTGGACAGGGAAAGCTCCCTCGTTGGCACACATCAAGGTTTGGGGTTGCGAGGCTTTCGTAAGACGAGATACTCACGACAAGCTTGAACCTCGTAGTGAGTGATGTATTTTCATCGGCTACCCGCAAAAATCCTTTGGATATCTCTTCTATAGACCGAAGGACAATGTTGTCTTCGTTGCAAGGAGAGGAGTTTTCCGAGAGCGAGAACTCATAAGCCAAGGAAACAGTGGGAGGCAAATCGAGCTTGAAGAGATTCAAGAGTCGATAGATGAAGGGACCTCTACCGCTGGCACTCAACCCGAGGAGGAAACTCCGGTTGAACCGATTGACGAGTCCTTACCTCTTAGACGTTCCGATAGAGTTAGAGTTCAACCCCAGTTTTATGGTTTTCATATTACTACCGAAGGGGACACGTATATTAGTGATGGTACACTAATAAACCTTGATGAACCTAATAGCTATAAGGAAGCCATGGCAGGCTCGGAGTCTGTGAAATGGAAAGAGGCAATGGATAGCGAGATCCAATCCATGTATGATAACCAAGTTTGGAATTTGGTTGATTATGTGCCCGGACGTAAGACCGTTGGGTGCAAATGGATCTTCAAGAAGAAGACCGACGTGGATGGAAACATACACACATATAAGGCGCGATTGGTCGCGAAGGGCTTTACTCAAACTCCTAGAGTTGACTATGATGAGACCTTCTCACCAGTTGCGAAGATAAAGTCTATTAGAGTAATGCTAGCTATTGCTGCATTTCATGATTATGAGATTTGGCAAATGGATGTCAAGACCGCTTTCCTTAACAGAAAGTTGGCTGAGGATGTTTACATGGCTCATCCAGAGGGGTTTGTGGATCCGAAGCATCCAAATAGAGTGTGTAAGCTTGAGAAGTCCATTTATGGACTTAAGAAAGCATCTCGCAGATGGAATCTTTGCTTCGATGAGAAAGTCAAAGAGTTTGGATTTGTACGAAGCGAAGATGAATCATGTGTATATGTCAAAGCCAGTGGGAGTATAGTAAGCTTCCTTGTTCTATATGTCGATGACATATTACTCATAGGAAACGACATCCCGACTCTGCAGGAAGTTAAGTCCTGGTTCGGGAAGTGCTTCGCTATGAAGGACCTCGGAGAGGCTTCCTATATTTTGGGAATAAGGATAGTAAGAGAGAGAAGTAAGAGAATAATAGGACTTAGTTAGAACACTTACTTAGAGAACGTACTGAAACGTTTTAGTATCGAAAACTCAAAGAAGGGAGAATTACCGATACAAAGTAATGCCAAGTTGAGTAAGACTCAAAGCCCGAGTACAGAAGCTGAAATAGCAAAAATGAGCCGAGTACCATACGCTTCCGCAGTTGGATCAATCATGTACGCTATGACTTGTACTCGCCCTTATGTAGCCTTTGCTTTGAGCATGATTAGCAGATATCAAGGGAATCCTGGCAGAGCCCATTGGATTGCGGTGAAGAATATCCTTAAGTACCTTCGGAGGAAGAAGGAATGGTTCTTAGTCCTCGGAGGGAGTGAAGACTTGAAGGTGCGAGGGTATAGTGACGCCAGCTTTCAGACCGACAGGGACAACTACCGTTCGCAGTCGGGCTGGGTCTTTACTCTGAATGGAGGAGCAGTGACTTGGAAAAGTTCCAAGCAGGAAACCGTAGCTGATTAAACATGCGAATTAGAGTACATTGCAGCTAGCGAAGCGTCGAAGGAGGCAATATGGTTGAAGAACTTCATCGGTGATCTTGGAGTTGTACCCGCCATAAAGGAGTCCATGGAGATTTTCTGTGATAATGAAGGAGCGGTTGCCTTGACCAAGGAACCGAGGGATCATGGTAGATCTAGACATATCGACAGAAAATATCACCTTATTAGACATCATGTAGAAGAAGGACAACTCGTAGTGAAGAGGATATCATCGGAAGATAACCCAGCAGATCCGCTTATGAAGGGATTGAGTAGGGTTAAGCACTTGCAGCATGCTAGGAGTATTGGGCTAAAGGATGATATTAGCATAGATTAGATACTATTAGAAACGTGTAATAGATAAATGTAATTAACATTTGATGATTAAATAAAGGAGTTTTATTTATAAGTAATGTTACTATCTTATGTTAATTGGTTAACTATTGTTTCATTTTGCATGTTTTGACTTCCAGAATAATTGAGTTTATTAAGAATAACCGAATTATTCAAATTGTCCACAATCGTTCATATGTTGGAAGTAGATATGAATGAAGATTGTCGTGAATTGGTGCGTAGATTGTCTAAATGGTATTAGACATAGCAAGAGATTGTTGCGACGTTCATGAGTGCTTATGAACTGGTTTTGAGCATTGGAACAAACCCGTGCTTGCTGGAATCACCTTATGGAATATGATATAAAAGGGTGATCGCAAGACGATAATATCATATAGTCTTAAAACCTAGATATATGGTTTGTTATTTGTTAATTGGTTGTACATTGATAATGTGAAAACGCATCAGTAACTCGGTGTTATAAAACGCATTGTTGTGTATAGTTGATTAATGAATAAGTAAATGCATATAAGTCGAAGTTTATCTGTAACTTTTATCCTAATAAGATAAAAGCGATATCTCGGCCGCTCGATGATTTGATTTGACTTGACTTATGTGTTGTGCCCGGTCAGAACTGAATTGATGTGTTCGATTAAGTTCTATGTCAAATAAATCAGAGATCGAGAAACCTAAATGCTTGACTAATTATTCCATAGAATTGTCAGCATGATATCTAACAGAGGACTGTACGATCCCTTATCTAAAGGACAAGATTGATTAGATCAGAGTTTGACAGCGTCTTTGAGAGCTACGATTGTGAATCGGATTGTACTTGTGCATATAGTTACTAGACTTATCGAAGTGGGAGACTGTTGGAATAGTGTCTAAGGCTGCAACTATATTAGGCAAGTATTTGACCCGATTGTGCATGGTCCTTTTGGGTTTCGTTCACCACAGCAACTTGATAGGATCATTTATTATGAGAGAATAAATATTATTAATATATTATGAGAATAATTTAAGGAATAATAATAATGTTATTTGATTAATATAAGTCATAGAATTAAATAGAATTAATTTGGTGACTAAAATAGATTAATTAAATAAGAGGGTATAAACTGTCAATTGTTTGATAGTTACACTTTAGACTGTAAATCCTTATTGGATGAAGGTGGACGGATTCTAGGGCTAGGGATAGCCTCAAATAATCCAAGGCTTATCTAAGGTAAGGATTTGGATTGCTTTAAGGAAAGATTGTCCAACTAGGGTTTAAGGTGAAACCCTTAAGGAGTCTGCAAGTATAAATAGACCCCATGACCAAGGGAAATCGGAATCTCATCTAGAGTAGAGAGGCCCTGGCCGATTTCCTCCCAACCTCTCTCTCAAATCATCTTCTTTGCTATTTGGTCTTTGTAAGCCATTAGAGGAGTGAAAATTGTGACTCTAGAGCTCCAAGACAACAAGATCAAACAAGATATTCAAAGGTAAACTTCTAGATCTGATTTTGTATTGTTATTATAATTAATTAGTTGTCAGAAGTCTTGGATTCAAAGCATGTTTAATTAGAAAGCCTAGATCCAAGCATTAGGGTTTTGCATGCGCACATAGGAAAGTTCTTATGGCTAAAACCCATCACTGGAGACTCTTGTGGTCCGTGAAGATGGTGCACTTCATACCATAGAGGTAATGCCTCCAAATCTTCAGAGCGAAGACCACTGTTCCCAATTCGAGATCATGGGTTGCATAATTAACTTCGTGTGTCTTTAGTTGGAGGGATGCGTAAGCTATCACTTTTCCACGCTGCATGAGAACGCAACCTAAACCTTGATTTGACGCGTCACAGTAGACCACGAAATCTTCCGTTCCCTCTGGTAGAGATAGTACCGGGGCACTGCAGAGTGCTTGCTTCAGAGCCCGGAAGGCAACTTCTTGTTTGTCTGTCTATTTGAATGGCACGCCCTTTTGTGTAAGCGAGGTAAGTGGCTTGGCGATCTTAGAGAAGTTTTGTATGAACCTCCTGTAGTAACCTGCTAGGCCTAAGAATTGGCGAATTTATGTGGGTGTTGTTGGAACTGCCCATCCTTCGATGGCTTTGACATTAGAAGGATCCACATGTATTCCTTCCTGACTAACAACATGACCCAAAAAGTTCACGCTACGGAGCCAGAACTCACACTTGGAGAGTTTTGTGTATAGCTTCTCCGTTCGCAGGGTTTCCAGGATTTGTCGGAGATGTTGGCCATGCTCTTCTTCGCTTCGGGAATAGACTAGAATGTCGTCAATGAAAACGATAACAAAGTTGTCGAGGAATGGTCGACAAATTCATTTCATTTGGTCCATGAATGCGGCAGGGGCATTCGTTAGACCGAAGGGCATTACGACAAATTCATAATGTCAGTAACGAGTTCGGAAAGCGGTTTTGGGAATATCCTCTTCCCAGACCTTGAGTTGATGATATCTGGATCGTAGATCTATCTTAGAGAAGTAACTAGCTCCTTGGAGCTGGTCAAATAGATCGTAGATTCGTGGGAGTGGATAGCGATTTTTGACAGTGAGCTTGTTTAGTTCCCTGTAATCGATGCACATCCTAAAAGATCCATCCTTCTTCTTGACAAAGAGGACAGGAGCTCCCCATGGCGAGAAGCTGGGTCGGATGAATCCCTTGCCCAGGAGTTCACTGAGTTGACTGGACAATTCCTGCATCTCAGCAGGAGCTAATCGGTAAGGCGATTTAGCGATGGGAGTAGCTCCTGGAACAAGATCAATTCGGAATTCAACTTGTCTCTCTGGGGGTACTCCAGGAAGATCTTCAGCAAATACGTTTGGGAATTCACGTGCTACCGGAATGTCTAGAACGTTAACCTCTTCCTTGGTTTTATCCACTATGTGCGCCAGGAACGTTAAGTCGTTCTTTCGCAGATGCTTCTGTGCCTGGACACACGAGATGAGACGAAGGTTCATGCTAGGTTTGTCTCTGTAAATAACTAGGGTTTCGTGATCGGGAAGGTGAAGGCGAACGGCCTTCTCGTGACACATAATTTCAGCATGGTGGGGGCTTAACCAGTCCATGCCAACAATCACATTGAAACTCCTAATGGAAACATGCATTAAGTGTATTCGGAAGACATGTTGATTTAGAGTTATGGTACATCCAATGTAGATTTCCCCAGTGGATTCGGTTTTCCCATTGGCCATTTCCACCGTAAAGGTTTCATTGAGCTTTTGGGTTTATTTTTTAACAAATGTTTAAAATAATTGCTCACAAAACTTCTCTCCAATCCGGTGTCAAATAGGATGCATGCATAAGTGTGGTTTAAGAGAAACGTACCGGTAACAACAGCGGGATCCTGAATTGCTTCTCCCTGACCCATGGTCAGCACCCTTCTTGTTCCTCCATTTCCGGGATTGTTGTTGTTGTGGAAATTTCGACGGAAATGCCCAGTCCTTCCACATCCATAGTAGGTGTGGCTAGGTCCTACATTGTTGCCGCCAGTGTTGGTGTTGTTGTTGTTGAGGTTATTGTTGTTGTTGCTTCCATGTTGTTGGTTCTCAGGAGGGTAAGTCCTGCAGTACTTTGCCGTGTGTCCCTTCCGGTTGCAACTGGTGCACTGCATCTCTCTGCATTCTCCATTGTGATGGAGACCGCACTTGTTGCACTTGGGAAGATTACCAGATAAGGTCTAGGAGCACTTGGAGCAGCTGAGGCTGGAGCATGTAGTGTGGATGGAACTTGAGCGGTGGCAGCATTAACTGTCACTGTTTGCTGCTTCTTGGATGATTCGGAGCCTTGACACCCCTTTCTCTTGTGGTTCTTCCCCTTCTTGCTATCATTTTCCCTCTTAACTTCAGTCTCCACTGGCTTCTCACCCTTCTTGTTGTTGTGGTCATACAGCTTCTTGGCCAATCTCTTGGCACTGTCAAAAGTTTCGGGATTTGCAGCTATCACGTTTCCTTGGATCGGGGAGGTTAGTCCCCAAATGAATCGCTCGGTCTTCTTTCCTTCTGAGGTAATCATGCCAGGGCACAACAGAGACAGTTCGCTAAACCTTGATATGTAGGCATCTATATCAGTGTTTCGGACAGTGAGATTCCATAGTTCTTGTTCCATTTTCTGAATTTTACCACGAGGGCAATACTCAGCCATCAATATTTCATTCATCTCTGTCCATGGCATGGAATTGGCTACGGGGAGTGTCATGGCTTCCACGTGTCCGTTCCACCAAGTGAGCGCTTGGTCAACGAAAGTGCATGCGGCAAACTTCACCTTCATCTCCTCAGGACAATCGCATATCTCGAATACCGATTCCACCTTCTCGATCCATCGTTTCAGGGTGATCATCCCTCCAGTGCCGTTAAAGGTTCGTGGTTTGGCGTTGGTGAAGTCTTTGTAGGAACATGTTTTGGCGGGTCCTTGGTTCATCCCGTTGTTCGAACTTCCAGCCCCTTGTCCATTGACTCCTCCATTGTTCCCTTGGTGAATTTGTGCCATTGCTGCGGTGACCGCATCGGATATAGCTGCCTGGAATGCAGCTGAGTTGACTTCAGGTGGGGTTGGTCCAGGGTTTCTGCGAGTGGGTCGTTGAGGCATCTTTCTTTCATGGAACAAAAAGATGTCGAGTGTCTAAGGTTTTTGTGTTGTTGTGATCCTATTAGCTAGGTGTGTGGCACAAACTTAAGTAATTCTACGATTTAGCATACAATCATAGGTACGTAACACATAGCAGATTATAATGTCACAATAAAACATGTAAAATTTTTCATTACTATTAACCGCACTTTGATACATGAAAATTTTGCTCGAAAGAGCATACGTAGGCGGTGCTAGTTTGACAGTATAACGGCTCTATGAGTAGTGTAGTCACTTAAACATCGAGTCGGGGGTACATAGCATAGATCCTAATGACATAGTACTAAAACTGATACTTCTATGCCTAGTCGCGGTGAGATGTGCCCCGGGGTGAGGCTGAGGAAGTGGATGCTCCCTGAAGACAAGCCACCAGTCGTTCTACATCCCGGAGTCGGGACTCCCACCTTACCTGCCTCATGTGGAACTCTCGAAGGACGTCTCGTGACTCCTGCTCTGCACGCTCGACCCTATCCCACATCTGGCGTACCTGGTCGGTGGTGCTCTAAGCTAGGTCGTCGGTGTTCCTTAATCGTTTCACCATGAACGGAAGGGATCGGTCGGTCGGTCCTCCATTGCTCAGATCAAAGAAATCACGTGACATGCCGAACGAGGTTCGCTGTCCCTGCTGTCTGCTCCACCTCCAAAGATTAATACCCCAGGGGGTATAGGACCAGTGGGGCCCACCCGGTAAGCGGGCACCCTAATCGGGTAAGGGGGGTTGATGACTTTGGACTCCTCGTCCGAGTCACCTCCTTCGTTATCGCTGGGTTCCTCCTCGAACCTTCCTTCATCTTCCTCCTCCTCCTGTTCTTCTACTGGTTCGGCAGCTTCACCCTCGACTTCTACCTCCGGTTCCCCGTCAGATTCCTCCCCGGGGTCTTCCTCAGGCTCTTCTTCAGGTTCTTCGTCCAACCATCTGTTATTTCCCTAGTTAAGGAAGTAAGGATCTTCGGGGTGATGGAAACCAGTCATGCCATCTGCGAGAGTGCGTAAATATGCTAACATCATTCCTAAGATGCTACAACTATTATATAGACCGAACGGATGTTCTCTTCTTGGTGATAATGGAGTATGTTTTTAGGTTCCCTAGCTACACGATTTCCTCAGAACATGTGATAGTTGTACCTTGGAGGAAATGTAGTTGATCAGGCTACATCCACTCCTTGATACGACTACGAACAGTCCTGGCTTAACCGAGATACTAGCATTATCTTGTTTTGTCCAGTATTATGTTCTTTTTCCTAATACAAGCTAGGATATTTTTATTGTTATGTTTTACTTGTTTTGTTCAGAGTTCTGTTAGTCCCTCTTTTTGGTTTATAGTTGCATATCAATGTGTGGTTAGATATGCTAGTTCACTATAAATAGAGCTCTGATACCAACCTGTCACACCTCCGAACCGAACAGCGGAAACGTCCGAGGGCTCTTGTGACTTAAATTGAATACCATCACAATGATTATACATGAATCATAACATTATTCATCACCAAGCATTGAAAGAATACAACTGATATTGTTTACATCTATTACATTTTTTAGTCATTACAATTTCATAACATAAACTGTTCGATAGGAAATCTAAGCAAAACACCATGACATAACTTGGTTCTTATTCTTCGGCTTACCTGTTACCTGAGAATACAAGTTATTTTCACAATGGTCAACATATGAAATATTGGTGAGTTCATAAGTAATGTTGTGGAAAAATGATTTTTGTGAAGTTTGAAAACCCAGAAAATCCGATATTTTCTGAAAAGAGTTTGTTTGTAAAAAGCGTGAAGATCCGTAAATATGCTTGTTGATTTTCAAAACATGTATAATTGTTGAACTTTGTATACATCACATAGGTTAAAATGTTGAACTTCCTGGGAAAACCCGATGTTTTCCCAATACGTAAATCACATGACTTGTTTATTGTTATACCGATACGACGATTGTTTTTGATTACCCAGGTGACATTGAATTAATTAAGGTTTGTGAGTTGTTACAATCACGCATTAATGAAAATGACTAGTTTATAACTACAAATTACGAACGATCCTGAAGGCGTCATCCGTACTACTCACATAATCCAACCACCCTGACTTCTATTGATTAACGCCACAAATCTGATTACTCGAATTCTCATAAGCCGGTCAAACGAGGAGAAAGGAGGGTACGAAGCCCCCTTTATTTCCATAAGTTATTCAAGGCTATTGGGAATACGAAAGGCACTTGGCCCAACTCGCATTTGACTTCTCGACTTCACTAGCAGTACTAATGGGCCATTAGGGTGCAATAGCACAATAGAGCTATTGGAAGTCCTTTTACATGAAATTGGGTCATAGAAGGCCCATTAACACGTAAGCGCGTTCCCTCCAGGCCCGAAGATCATATTATTGGGCTAGCAAGGCCCAACAAGCACGATTTGAAACTTTCAAGCCCAAAGTTTGATTGTTGACTTCTCATAGTTATCGCATGTTTATTGAAATACTTTGGTTTATTGATTTTTTGTTTTGTTATTGATTCGAGACCGAATCAATTCGTTTTGTAACGATATTGGAGGTTGAGAGTGTATTCGTTTTTACATTTCGTCGGTAGTCCTGGATCTTGTATTTTGTCTTAATGAATTAGTTTGTTTAAAAGTAAGATTTTTACTTTTTCACAACCTTTCTTTTATAAAAATAGCACTTTAAGTCCTTTATATAAAAGAATTTCATTTTAGTCCTTAAAACATTATTTTGACACTTTTGTATCCTAAACTTGTTGAAAACAAATTTTGGCCCAAATTTTATCTTGTAAACAGCCTTAGTCCTTCCAGAATGATGTTTTCTCGGTTAAAACCCCCAATTTCGCAACTTTTACAGTTTTGGCCAAAAATGGAAAAAAATTCATTTTTGGTCCTTTTTGAATTTGAAAAGCATTTTTGACCATTGGAATAGTTTTATTACACTTCAGATCCCCTGTTTTACAGAAAGCTGCATTTTCATCCCCTCAAACTTAGAAATCTCGCATTTTGGAGCTTATTGGGCCGAAAAGCCCAACTTTAGCCCATTAAATTCAAAATTTGCATTTTAAGCCCCTCAAACATGTTGTTGTTCAGAAAAATCATAATAGAAACTGTTTGCACCCTTTTGACCCTCCAGAAATTATAATTTGTCGTTTTGGACCCTAAGTTTTGTGTTTTTGACATTTTATGCCCAAAAATAGGATTTATGTTCAAGTATGTTCATTCTGACTATATAAACTATTTTTCTTGACTTGATTAGTGTAAACTAGTTTAAGTTATGTTTATTTCCTTCCTCATGTTTTAGATCTCGGTTTTTACACACTTTTTGGATAACATATTCATCACAAACACATGATATCACACACATACATCTATCAAATCACACATAGCATACATTTACACATAGATCTACACATTTACTTGTATTCTCCCCCATAAAACTCATAAAAACCGAAAAGAATGGGGTATGAAGCTCACCCTGAGTTGTGGATAGGTTTTGAAGAAGATTTGGAGAAGTTTGGTGTTATTTTCGGCCCTAGCAAGCCTTCCTTTGTTGATTTCAAATTTAGAGGGTTTCTAAGAGAGTGATCATGATTTTGCATGGGTTAGGAAGAGATTTTTGATAAAACAAAGAATCTAGATCGTAGATCCAAGCATGATCTTACCTTAGATGAAGAATTTGTGGGATAATTTCCCTGAAAAGCCTCCTAATCTCGAAAACTTAGTGAAGAAATGAGAGAGTTTCTTGAGAGAATTGTGAATGAAATGTGTGTGTGTCTGTGTGTGTTTGGATTCGGCCGAGAGCAAGAGAGAGAGGAGAGAAGAGAGGTTTTTGAAGTGATTTGCATGAAAACAGGAGATTGTGCATGGGAATCCTATGGACAAATGTGAGGTGGCATAGGAAAGTCAACTCTCCTTCTTTGGTTAGGCTTGGGCCGAGATTTGGAGAGGGAAGAAAGAGTATTTGGGCTTAAATGCTTAAGCCCAAACTTTATAGTTATGTTGAGTGATTTTTGGCCCAAATAAATATAAATATGATTTTTATAAACTATTAGGGTTAAATTAGGTTAATTATGGCCCAATACGGTCCGTTTAAATAATTTATTTCATTCTAGGCCCAATATGGCCCAAAATATTGAAATAAATGGAAGTGGGTCCAATTAGAGTCCATTTAAGAGCTCTAAGCCCATGATATTCCAATTGGAAGCTTATTGGTCCATTGGGCCCAATAAGGAAGTCCTAGTCCAAACTGGACTTAAACAAGGATTTCTAATGTTTCCAATTGTTTGTTGACTATTTGCAGTGCTTGTATGAAGTGTTTGATTGAAATTTTGTTGTCATAGAGTAAACATCATGCATGCTTTCATGTTTTTGATTCATAATTGACATAAGTGTTGTAGTTACAAGGCACCAAAAATTTCTAGTTGTGACATTGAAGGAGGAAACTCTCATTTTCTAGGTACCAGATTCCGAGACACTTTGTACCTTTGAGGTATCAAAATATTTGCTTCACTGCCAAGAGGTGAGACATCTTGGGATTAACTTGAAATCTAGCACATAAGCACGTAGAAAACATAATTTCTGGACGACTTGTCGTTAGATAGAGTAAAGTTCCAATCAGTCCTCTGTACTTCTTTTCATCAACTTCAACAACGGGTGGGTCTGAAAATATTTTGTGTTTGAAACCTATAGGTACCTTGGCAGAGGCACATGTGTCCATCGAGTATTTCTTGAGAAGTTCTGAGATGTATTTTTCTCTATGAATGAAGATTCCTTGATTGGTTTGTTTGACTTGAAGACCAAGGAAGAATCTCAATTCACGATTCATACTCATTTGGAATTGATTTATCATTAATTTCGCAAAATCAACAACCATTGATGAATCCGTGGATCCAAAAATGATATCGTCAACGTAGATTTGGACAAGCATGAGATGTTTTCCATTAGATCTTAGAAACAAGGTAGGATCAAGAATACCTCTTTGGAAACCAGAATGCTTGAGAAATTCGGTGAGAGTCTCGTACCAGGCACGAGGAGCTTGCTTAAGGCCATACACAACTTTCTTGAGTTTGTAATAGTAGTTCAGAAATGAGGATTTGACAAAACCAGGAGGTTGTTGAAGATACACTTTAGTATCCAGTTCACCATTTGGAAAAGCACTTTTAACATCCATCTGGTAAGCCTTGAAGCCTTTATGAGCAACATAAGCAACGAATATTTTGATAGCTTCAAGATGGGCAATAGGAGCAAAGGTCTCGTCATAATCGAATCCTTCAATCTGTGTGAATCCATTAGCCACCAGTCTTGCTTTATTTTGAATGATGACTCCTGCGTCGTCTAGCTTGTTTCAGAACACCTATCTCGTACCTACAATGGGATGATCCTGAGGAGGAGGGACAAGAGTCCACACTTCATTCCTATCAAATTATGCCAACTCTTCATGCATGGCTGTAATCCAACCAACATGTTCTAATGCTTCCTTGATGGATTTGGGTTCAACCATTCAGATAAATGCCAAGAAATTACATTCATTTTGAACATTTGTGGTAGAACGAGTTTGTACACCGGTGTTCAGATTTCCAATAACTTGGTTCGGAGGATGATCATTAGTCCATACATGTAGTCTCGAAAGCTCTTGTGCAGCTTAAGATCCCCCTGAATGATTTGAACTTGTGGATGATGCTCCCACTGAACTTCTAAAATGGATAGATTGACATCGTCTTCAGGTGAGAAATCAAAGAAAATTTACATCATCATCGTTGTTGATCGGATTAGAGTCCATCCAAATTTGATTCAAGGGAAGGTTGACCATTCTCCCCTCAACCTGTGAAGGTTGAAATGGTTCAAAATCAAATGGAGGAAAAGTGGGCGTCGGATCGGAAATAATTTGGGAAACAGGAGTTGTAGAGGATGAGGTTTGTTTTGATCAAGATTCAGATTCAAGAGTTGTTTTAGAGGGTCCGAAGAGGGTTTCAAAGTCAACTTCTTGAATTGTTTGGAGATTCGGACATCCTGGCGCAAGAGCATCAGACTCCATGATGTGAGTTGTGACATAGGTTGGCCCAAAATTCTGAATGAAATTGTCATCAAAGGTAACATCGAAGCTTTCTTCTAGAACTCGAGTTTGTTGATTAAGAACTCGATAAGCCTTTGATTTAACAGAGTACCCAAGAAAGATTGCTTCATCAACTTTGGGTTGAAACTTTGTAAGCTAATCCTGATTGTTTTTGATGAAGCACCGGCATCCTCAAACTTTAAGAAAAGAGATACTTAGCTTATGGCCGTTCATGGCTTCGTACGGTGTCATGTTGAGGCGCCAATTGATAATACTCCGTTTCTGAGTGTAGCAATTTGTTGATACAGCTTCAGCCCATAAGTAGAGTAGAAGGTTTTCAAAATTAAGCATGGATCGAGCAGCTTCAACTAGTGTTCTATTGTGTCTTACGACTACACTGTTTTCTTGTGGGGTGTATAGAGCAGAGAAGTTGTGATCAACATCTTTCTTGGTAAGGAAATGGTCAATTGTGGCATTAGAGAATTGCGAACCATTATCACTTCTGATTTGTCTCACTGGAAGTTTGACAAGGACTTCGATTCCTTTGATAAAATTGATGACTTCATAGGTTGTTTCTGACTTGAGCCTAAGGAAAAACACCTAGGTGAACCTAGTAAAATCATCCACAATCACAAGAATGTATTTTTTGTGATGCAGACTCTCCACTGTTGAGGTTCCACACAGATCAATGTGTAGAAGTTCTAATGGCACCAAGATAGATTTTTCAATGATGACTGGATGATCCATCTTCGATTGCTTTCCACACTCGCATGCAACGCATAAATGAATGCTATCAAATTTGAGGAATGGCAGTCCTCTCACCATTTCACCGGAAAGAAGATCATTCATATACCTGAAGTTTAAATGAGCAAGCCTTTTGTGCCATAACTAACTGACGTCAGGAACAGCTTTGGAGAGAAGGTAGAGTTGCGGTTTTTCGATGATCATGTTAATGTCAAGTGGGTACATGTTCTTGTTGCGATTTGAATTAATTAAACATTCCTTCTGGTCTTCTGACATGACATAGTTGTGCTTCTTGTAGAATTCAACTCGACGGTTTGCATCAGTGAGTTAAGCCACACTAATCAAATTATGCTTCAAATCAGCAACATATGCCACATTTGAAATTGAGAAGTTTCTGTTTGTAAGGATGCCATAACCTCTTATCTGAGAGTTGGAGTTGTTTTCATACATCATGTAGCCAGCATTTGTTGAAAGTTTGAGATTTCGCAGAAAGTCCTTCTGTCCCATCATGTGCATGGAGCAAGCACTATCAATATACCAAATTGTTTCTTGCTCCAAAGCATAGAGTGCATGCAAAAATTAGTGATTTGTGGAGTTTTTAGGCTCCGAGTTAGGTTTTGCAACACAGGCATGGGCTTTGGACTTTGGCATTGACTTTTTGGCAGTAGATGTTTTGTTGGATTTGTTTCAAGATCCTTTACGGAATAGACAAAAAGTCATGGTTCTTTCGTCTATTTAGTAATCATATTCGATGACCTGTGGTTTTGGAACAACTTTTCTTGAACCATCAACTTCTGAGGTAGAGGGAATCAATGTGTCTCTCGGAGTTACAGTGTCATTGTTGTGATTTTTCATTTTCAAAACAATATTTTGCTTTGAAGTTTTTTGAGAAACATTTTTCTTAAAACTTTGTTCTTTGTTTGATGGTACACTTGATTTTGAAAGTTGTTTAGGTTTGAAAATTGTACCATCAGATTTGGCTATAAAAACAAATTACACAGTCCGAGGGTTTATTCATTGAGTCAGAGATTGACTTGGAAGTTTGACCAATGGATGGATTGCTGAACACAGGATTGATTGGTATAAGATTTGTTTTTGAAATCACATAAGAGTCAGAAACACAAGAATTAGAAGAATTATCACACAACATTTCCTGATCAATGTCACTATCTAATGATGCCTAAGCGAATTCTGAAGTAACAGGTTCAGTTGTTTCCGAAATGATTTCCTCAATAACAAAATTGTTAGGAATGTGGTTCGGAGCTCGAACTACAGTGTTTTGAAAAATAGTGTTAGATTTCGAGGTCCAATTCAGGTCCAGGTTTGTCAGAGGCGGAAGAGGCATGGAATCGGGACACTTGACAACTGTAGGCTAAAACTGAGGAATTAGAGATGAAAAATGGACAGAAGTCTCATGAAGGGGTGAAAAAGGTGAGACAGGAGTATCTGAATGTTGGTGTTTCGGAATATCTCCCATAAAAGTTAGATTTTGTAACTCCTTTAAGGGACAAGCAATAGGTTTTGGAAATTCGTTTCCTAGACCCAATGCTTTTGACCAAGGATGATGAAAATTATGAGTCATCCATTCATTTGCTTCAAGAATATCAATGGAATTATGCTAGGCATTTATTTTCGCATTGAGACTTTGTTATCCGAAATCAAAACATTTCTTTCTGAATAAGTGATTTCACATTTGT
The DNA here is from genome assembly GCF_002870075.4 of Lactuca sativa. NCBI lineage: Eukaryota > Viridiplantae > Streptophyta > Magnoliopsida > Asterales > Asteraceae > Lactuca > Lactuca sativa. Next base: position 84,477,975 of record NC_056625.2, on the reverse strand, counting down.
CTTTGAGAATGATACATTCATCTTTTGACATTACAAGTTCATGTTCTAAAGACTCTATTTTTAAGTTTTTATCCTCAAAACATAACCTAAGACGATTTAATTCGCTCTCTAACTTGTCACTGGCTTCTTTCGCTGACTCATAGGCTTCGTAAATTACGCTCATGTCTTATTGAACCTGTTTTAGATATGGTTCACAAAGAGATAAGTCAAAGTTATTATCAGAGATCATAGATTTTACCTGTTGAACAATGCTTCTACCAGGTGGGTCGTTGGTAGCCATGTAGTAGTAGTTTGGTTCAGCATTATCATCATCTCCTTTTGATCCAGATGACCACTAGCCTTCATCACACTCGATAGTTTGTCTAGCCACAAGAAACATGTTTCTTCGAGTGCTCACATCATCATCATCTCCAGATGACCAATATCCTTCCACATCTATGGACACAGTTGTAACAAATGCTTTCTCGCTTTCAACATTTTCTTGTGCACGACGTCCATAATATGTTGAATTTTTGATTTTAGGCTTTTGGGGAACTTCATCTAGGCAATCTTTTGTGAAGTGGTTTGCATTACCACATTTGTGACAGACAATTTTGGGCTTGTCTGACTTCGGAGTCTCATGAGATTCTGAGGTGGAATTTGGTGTAGAGATGTTGGTTTTATAAGTTGGTGGATTTTTGAAAGGTTTGTTGTAAGGTTGAGGATTGTTGTGGTGAGGTGCTTGGAAATGGTTGTGATATGGTTTTTGGATAGGATTGAAAGGACACTTATATTTCATAGAGAGTAATGCAAACTCCTGTTGGAAGCGGAGTTCGGAGTCCATTGCTTCAGAGTTGAGGTCACCATCAAATTGGCAGTTAGGAGTAGGCAAAGTTGGAAGTGAGGATTGAAAAGGTGAAACGATAGTTTTGAAAGAATCCGAGATAGATGGGTTCGAGACAACGGGTTCAAAAGAGAAAACAAGAGCTAAAGGACCTCCTAAGAGTTCCCTTAAGGTTTGGGCGACATTTGACTCATGACCTTGAAGTTCATCAAACAGTTGGTAAAGCTTAAGCTTCTTTAGAGACCCATTTCTCTGAAGACATGATTTAATGTTTCCCCATCCTTTACCAATACTATTTATAAACTTAAGATTGTACTCTAAGGGAGTTCGGACAATCCCATGAGCTGTCATGTTGTTGTCGACGACTCGGTATCAGTTGGAGGCTGAGGCCACTAATTCTCTAGGGTTTTTGTAAAAGTGTCAAACTCATTGACAACATAGGTCAAACGTGTGTCCTTCATATTCGTTGAGACTTCAAATAGGTCTTAGAGTGTGTCCAAATATCTTTTGTTGACTTACATAACTTAATGTGTTCAAATAGAGAGGGTGGAACACCAAATACCATTTCAGAAAAAGCAACTTGATCAGAATGCAACTTTTTGGTATCAGTAGTAGTGAGAGGAGTTAGACATTGTTCTTCTTGGCCCATGAGAGTTGCAGCAGTATCTCTAACAGTTGTTCGAACTGGAACATGTGGACCTTCTTTAATAGATCTCCAGATAGCTTCACATTTTTCTTTTCCTAGTAAAAACCTTTCCATTCAGACTTTCCAATGATCATATTCTTCAACAACTAGTAGTGGGGCACGAGTAGGGAAACCCTTACTATTTGCTATATGTAGCAAATACATATGTTGACAATTAGGAGCAACCATTGAAGTTAAGATATCGTGAGCAAAAGTGGTATATAGAAGAAATTTTATCCTGAACACAGAAATGATTGAAATACCAGGGTAATTTCAAGTCAACTATAATTTGATCTTTTGGATTCAAAGGACAACCACTTAAGCTCTGATGCCAATTATAAGAACAAAGAAGTTATGCACACTGACAAGGTTTGAAAACTCAAACCTTGAGTTAATGCTTAAAATCAATGTCTGCTTCTGATTAAGTATTCCAATCAAGTCTGGTAAGATCAGTCAAGTCTGAAAAGAGAGTTCAACAAAGTATTCGGTGACTTAAATGAAAAACAGAGAGTATAATCAAAGTAAAGACAATAAATGAAGAAGAATGTTTGAATGATTTTGATTTGAGAGAAAAGTGAAAGTGAAGTAAATGTAAAGTTGACTATCTTTGGAGCAACAACCCGTTTGTCTTACTTGTCATTAAACACTCCTTATATAGTAAAAGGAGAAACACTTTACAATCCATAATACATACAAAGGACTAGACAATAACACTACTTCTGACATTCTGATTGTCTAAATAAATAAAATGACTTAGTCCTAAGTAATGTTACATCAAACTAAAGAAAAGAATAATTAATGCATCGATAGACATACTATATCAGAACACTTCGCCATCTCGGACCACAAGCTTCACTTCGGACTCCAACTATCATCTCGTACCACATTCATTTCTGACTCAAGCTTCACTTCGGAACTTTTAGAGATTGCTAGAGGTTCACTTTTAGGTTCCAATAGCCATATCCTAAGCTCATATTCTCCTCTAATACACTTCATCTTACCTCAAAACTCCTTGGGAAAAACATGGTTAAATGCCTAAGTCAAAAGTCAAAGTCAACGCCAAAGTCAATGGTCCCCATGACCCAACTCGCTGAGTTGGTCCTTCAACTCGGCAAGTTATCATCAGACCGTAGAATCGTGAAGAATCGATCCAACTCGCCGAATTCCCTTCAACTCGTCGAGTTTTCCACATTTCCATCAGAATTGGGACAAATCATTTCAACTCACTGAGTTTACCCATGAATTAGTCGAGTTCTTCATTCAGCAAGACTTCTTAACCCATTAAGTTAGCAATCTTGACACTAAAAGCTTCACCACTCAGATCTTAATATGAAATATCACCTGTAAGGGTAAAGTTTCCAACTTTACCCTTAAGAATCATCCTAATGGGTCAAAAACCCAAACACTAAGCTTACGAGGTTAAGGGCTTACTTAATAATCACCAAACCAACAAAACAAAGCCCATGGATGCAGATCCAGACCTTAAAGTTTGAAAGGTCAAGTAAAGTCCCCAACTTTACTCCCATGCAATGTCATATGAAGCTTCAAAGACCAAAACAAGGGCTTAGAAGGTGCATGGTACTCTTAAGGCCATAAGTTGGCACCATTATGCCACAAGAGCACCCCAAGACCCATGGATCTGAAAGAATAACTCCATTGGGATGACCAACACCCCATTAACCAATGAAACTAAGCTAAAACATGGAACTAGCCCAAACAAGGAGATATAAGCATATAGCTAACAAGGTTGAGACATTATACCAAAAAAGTGTTGAAAGTGAAGCAAGGATTCGAGATCTGAATGCTCCTCCTGAATCACCACCTTGCACAAAACTCTTCCTCCTTCAATAAGCTTCAAAATGCACTCAAAATGGGCTCACAACACTCAAAATTGCTCTAGGGTTTCGAGATCAGGTTAAGAGGCAATGGAGGATTGAAAATGAGGCCAACACCTGGACTTATGGTGTTTAAATAGGGTTCAAAACCCCTAAATTAGGGTTTCCCAAACCACGTCGAACTCGTCGAGTTGGTCCACTCCAACTCGTCCAGTTGATTCTTAAAAACACGTGCCTAATATTACAACACGTCGAGTTTCCTTCTCTAGCCTCGACGAGCTGGCCTTAGGAAATGAGGTTTTATTTCCATAATTGACCTTCAAGATTCTGGATGTTACAATCTCCCTCCTTCGAATGAATAACTATAGCTCGGATAGGGAACTATACTTTTGAGCCGACACAAACTCACGGATCTTCATCTTGATCATGCTCAAGTAGTGGTACATTTGAAGCTGCTCTAAAGTAGTATACTCGAGGCAGAAAATGGCTCTCTCTCCCTCACACTCTCTCTATATTTCTCTTAGTAAACATCTCGGTGATCATCATTGCTGACTCTATTTTCTGCTTTAGCGAAAGGTGCTTATGGGTTAACCTTTCCCTGTCCACCAATGGAAAGTAATCAACACTAAACATTTATGTGAACTGATTCCAAGTCATTACGGCCTACTCGGCAGGAGAATGAGCACCTATCACCAACTTCCACCAATCCTTCACCCCTAAACCTAGAAGGTTCAAGGCGAACTTTACCACCTTCTCCTTTGGGCACGATCATGTGAAGAAACAACTCTCCACATCAGAAAAGCCACATCATCTTCCAATATATCACTAATCGACCATTAAACCCTCGGAATTTGTGACTTCCTTAATATATATACGAGTCCTATGCTTTAAGTAGTACGGTCCCATACTACCCTCAACACCTACCCGTATTCGTCTCGAATGATCGTCACATACTTCCCAGCCATGAGGCCCAAGCAATTAGGATACACATACATCCTATACTTACTCTCTAAAGAGTAGCTAATCACTTCATACATTGGCCCCCTAACAACCAAACCTACTCATGAAACTTCCACTAACCCTATAGCCTCTTTGTGTATGCTAATCATACATAACACTGGATTTGATAGACAGACGAATAATTGATTATATCCCAAGCCCACAACCAGATAAGGAATAGAAAATAAGGCTAAATAAAACATTCTCAACTATAAAACTGTATTTAGGCGTAACCATGATATATACACTAAGCAACTACAATAATAACGTTAGTTCCATAACATATCAAGAAATCTCCCTATGTTATCAGGCATCATAAATCAAGCAATTCTATCATGAAATTCCTAATGATCCCTATCCTATAATGTAACACCCCGATTTCCTAAGTATGAAATTCGAGGGTTTCATGTATATTATAGGACCTACTCGACGAGTTGGCTACTCCAACTCGTCGTGTAGAAGTTTATCATGTCACATGAATTATGAAGCCTACTCGACGAGTTGAATTTGTTTCGTGAAAACCCTAATTTTAAGGGTTTTGTACCGTATTTAAAGAAATTAAACTCATTGTAGCCTCCCTAATTGTCATTTCAACCAGAGAAAACCCTAGATCAAGCTTGGTACCCTCTTGAGTGTGTTTGAGAGCTTAAAAGGTGACTTTTGAGGAGTTTTGAAAGGATACTTGAAACTTGAGAAGCTTGGATCAAGAAGAAGGTTTTAGATCCATCACCTCCTATGTATTGGCGATCAAAATAAGGTATAAAGTTGATACCTTGACTTCTTTATACTTAGATCTTCTATTAGGAGTGTTTATGGCCATTTTTGGGACATTATGGAGTCATTCTTGGGTTTGAGCTTGTCACAAGGACATGGTTTCAGATCTGGACTGCCCAAGGCTCCTATAGTCATAAAGTCATCAACTTTATCAAGCTTTGGCCCTTCTTCATGCCCTAAACCCCTTCTTGAGCTTAGTTTTTGGTGTTTTAGCCTTGTGAGGCCTTGCATGCACGTAAAGTTAGCAACTTTATGTGAAAACTTCATCCTAGGAGGTTGGATCTGAAGTTTGGAGTATTTGAATCGACTAGAATGATCTTACTGTGTAGTGGATGAAAACTCGACAAGTTGTGTCGGGTTTTCCCGTTTTGGATTCAGAGTGAACTCGACGAGTTGGTAGGACAACTCAACGAGTGGTTATGGTTTTTCCCCGATCTTCTGGACACTACATGGACTCGACGAGTTGGCCAGCAACTCAGCGAGTTCACTCGAGTTTTCGCGATTTACTGAGTTATGAAGGAACTCGACGAGTCTATGAGTTGCACTCGACGAGTTGATTGTTGACTTTAGGGTTCTGGTCTAGTTGTGGACTTTGGAGGCCATGTAGGGGTAAAATAGTATTTTTCCCTTTTTTTGAGATTATTAGAGAGACTTTGCCAACATTTTGAGGATGTTGATATTTGATTTTAATTAGAGATATATGTGATATACGTTAGGCGGAGACTAGACTAGCAGTTCAAGTACGCGATATATTGCTTTAGTTTATGAGATCAGTCTTCTCACTATACTTACCTGAGTGGTAATTAGTGTGCGACTGGAGGGTCTTATCTGAGTTATTGACCAGAGGGTCTTATGTGCTTACTGATTTATGTGATATTATGCATTCTATCTTTGTGATTTATGTTTTACATTATTATGCGCCTTATTGAGTTAGGACTAGAAGGGTCCAAAGTGAGTTGTGCGACTGGAGGGTCTTCACTGAGATATTGGACCGGGGGGTCCAACCCAAGCTGTGAGACCCAAGGGTCTTCACTGAGACACATGACCGGAGGGTCCTTATCAAGATATAGCCATGAGAGGCTAATTATTTGTGTGTGGTATTTTAAGGAACTCACTAAGCTTCGTGCTCACCGTGTTGAGTTAAATGTGGTTCAGGTACTTCTGTAGATTCCGGGAAGGTGAAGACACGATTGTACACATCCTTCAGCTTATGGAGATTTGAGGATTTTGGGATACTTTGATATTGTTTCGATAATAATTTACAATTTATGTGATGACTTGAATTTATGAGTAATATTTTGAGAATTAAAAATGAAAAATTTGTCTTGAATTTTGAGGCGTTACAATTTGGTATCAGAGCCTTGGTTTAAGGGATTCGTGCACACCCTCGGGTGTGTCTAGACTCAAACTGAGGAGTTGATAACTTTTCTGAAGCGGTGTGTACAATCAGCCAGGGCCCGAGCGGTGATTTCCCAAAATACCCTTACTTGAGTATATTATGATATGAGTTACTATTTAGCTCATAGAAGTGCATGATAGTTAGGGCTAGGGATCTGTTTAGAATAGCATGCTAGTGTGCCTGATTAGGAGAGATGCCTTTATACCTGTTAAGTGAACTGGTAGTTTGAGATCCCCGAGGATTTGAGAGGTAGGATTGTCTAAGTTCGGTGATGCCTTTCGTGTTGTGGATAAAACAATTGGAGTTGAATTCTAGAGAGGTTTTATATACTTGTAGAGGTTTCTCAATGCCCGAATTTTGATTGCTTTGTGCTTTGTGGAACTCCTGAGTGATGCGAGTTAGCGAGAATGGCTAATTGATGTTGTGAGGAGTTCCTCAACAGCTGATGGCAGAGAGGTGTGGGAACCAAGGAGAGACTAGGGAGTAATTGTAGTCCGAGGAGTGCGCTGCTTAGAGGTGAGAATTTGCTGAGGAGCGAGCATGTGGAATAGGAATGGTAGATCAGGAAGGTTGAGCCGCTACTTAGGAAATATGGAACGATCTTTGTGGAAAGTATGGGTAGATGTGGAAGGTAGTATTGGGATCGTACTACTGAAAGCAGAGGACCCATACTTAAAACAAGGAGAAGTTCGGAGGTTCTAAGTGGCAAGTTGAGGGGAGATAATATGGTTCGGGTACCATGATTCGTAACAGAGTATGTTACCATGTTTACCGGTTAGCCGACTGTGGTTGTTCAGAATGAGAGTGGATATGGTAGCTTGTAAGGCCATAGGGCCATGTCGATCGAGATTCAATGGAGTATTCCTTGCAAGGAAAATATTGAGTTTAGATCCAAAGGGGCTTGACTGGTGAGGTGCTAGTTGGATTCACAGGACTCAAAGAAAAAGTGGAGATGATGTGTTGTGGAGGATTGCATTCTTGGTTGAGTGATTGGCCGATGGATTGTGATGGAAATTTTTATGACGATGATTATTTTATTCCCGCTTTCCATTTTGGAAGGAAGGGTGAGTAAGCTTTTGATTCCAGAGGTTAGAGGAAGAACCTATAGGGTACCAAGTAGTTGCGATACTAGCACCAAAGGGATCATGTGGTATAAGTGCTTTGAGTTATTCGTATGCCGGGAAGGAGTCATCAATGGGGATTGTGACAATTGAGGAGAAGGATGCGCCTCAAATGGGAATTGTAAGGCGTGTTCTATCTATTGTTCCAGGTAACCAGGGAAAGTGTCTTGGGACGACGAAATTCGTTGTCTATACTGCAAAATGACTGGGAAAGTGAGGTCTCCTGTTTCTATGTCGACTCTTACGATGGTGTGTTGGTTCAGGATTCATAGAATGAAGTGTGCAATAGTCCATTATCTCGAGATAAAGAGTCAATGCCATTTTAAGACTATCAAAAATATATGTTTGTGCAGCCGAATAAGACTTTTGGGGACTGCAGGAAGACATATTGGGAAGTTTCCAAGGTTTACCTCTGAGATTCGGAATACTTGGAGTTCTTGGTCTTTATCCGTAAGATCATCGAGTGTTGCGGAGTACACACCAAGAGTCGAGTATGGTATATCCAGTGAGCTAGTCTATAGTGTAGCATGTTTGATATGCCCATTGGTAATGGTTTGAACCATAAGTGGGGGAGAACTGGGTACTCTGTTGGGACAGGCTTAGCAATATGTTTAAGTTGCGGTGCAAAATAATGGGTTATGGGAATATGCGGTCCGAGTATATGAGGTTTGGGGCTTGTGGTAGGCAAGGAAAGGTACAGAGCGAGATGATGCATGTTGTATATGCCTAGGTGAGATTGAGTGTCTTCACGAGAGGTAGATGTTGGGTGCATTTTGTGAACCCTTTTTGCACAACTTTTAGCCCTTTTTCTATGTATATCCTTAGCATAATTTCGTTGTTTTTATTTCATTTTAGCATATCCAGGTTAATTTCTTGAACAACCTTATTTGCACTCTTTCATGTCATTTTCAGGTGAACCGGAGGTTGGAGCGTGCTTTTGGAGGTGCCAGGGAGCGTTGATGAAGATTGCGGGACGATTGGGCGAGAATCGGAGAATTAGAAAAATCAAGTTTGGACGAGCATCCAGAGGGCAACACGGGGCGTGCTGGGTTTGCCTTAGAATCAAACACGGGGCATCCAGAGGGCAACACGGGGCGTGCTGGGCGTGCTGTGAAATTGAACAAGTAACAAGCATTAAATTGAGTTCTGTTGAATGAATTTAGTGTAAATCTTATTCATACACTTTTACCCTCCCGAGCTTATTGTAACGCCTGTGTTTCCGGGCTTGCCGTTTTTAGCAATATAATAGTCTAGGTTAACCTTTGTAACCCGTTTTGAAATAATAAGATTGTATTATTTGAGTATTATGTGTTTTGTGCTTAATTGCTTAATTATGTGGTCTGATTAATTAAGAATAAAAATAAGCGTCAAAATTTAAGAGTGAAATAAATTTAATATCTTTGGTTAATGTTGTAGTAGTTGAAACAAGGTTTCCGAATATATATAGAACGCCCAAATCTGACTTCGTATGAGGAAGTTATGATTTATCGAAGTTCCGGCTTAGCGGTATACAGCCTGAAATACTCGAATTGAGATCGAGCGGTTGTTAGCCGAAGCAATCTAAATGAGAATCGAAGATCTCGTTGTTGGTATCGAAGCGATAAAAAGTTAGGCGAGAACGGACGTCAAACGAAGAAGTTATGAATTTATAACGAAAGTTTCTGTCGCGGCCTATTAAAAATAATTAATAAAAATAAACTCAAAATTAGCCGACGGAGTCTAAACGAAAGTCGTAGAGCATGGTCTCACCTTCGCGTGGATATAAAGAACGTCGAAAACGGAGTTCGTATGAAGAAGTTATGAATTTCCGAAGTTTATTAATCATTTTGTATCTATTTTTAATTCAAAATTCGGAAGCATTATCCGAAGCCGTGTCACCGGTGTAATCCGGAGTACGCCCCGCGTACGAGGTTACGCTATCGCGTAACTCCGATAGTGTCGACACTTCGGATGACGCATGCAATGATGATTTCGGACGCGTACGCGCTGCGTACACCTGTACGCCCCGCGTACTCCGAGGTTCCAGCCTCTATATAAAGGATCCGAAGACAGCCTCATTTCTTGTTCATTTTCTTCTCTTCTCTCTAGTCTTTTGCATCGTTTTTCGTGCCGAAGCTACCCCGAAGTCCCGGTATCATACTCTAGCCCCGAGGCAAGTCCCGAGATCCCGAAGATCCCGAGAAGCGCGGTTCCCGAGTCGAAGCTCTGCCCGCGAGAAGTTCGATTTTCGAGGAGATCTTCCAGATCTGCTGAGGAATACTACTTCTATAAGCCGTAGCGCTGTCCGATCATCTTCTGATCAAGTGAGTGTGTAGTTATTTCTTCTAATACAATAATACGAAGTATTTTATATAAAAATACGTGCTATGTGTATATATTTGGTTGTGTTATGTGTGAATGAGTATTCACTCTCTTCTATCTTATAGATCTGCTTATTTCTTTATGAGATATGTGTTATGTGTGTGTGCCTCATCTGTTATGTGACATATGTCTTGATTTAAAGCATGCTATACAGGTTTTCTTTAAACTACGTATGAAAATATATATTTTTATCTACTAATATGTTGGGTAGAACATGGGTAGATAGTTGGTGTGTAATAAACAGATGAGAGGCCTCGATGTTGTTGTTGTTGTTGATCTAGTTATTCAGCGGAGTATGGATAACGACCACGGACTCTTTCTAGACAGTCCAGTGGAACACTAGCAGGTTCATAATCTGTAGGTGTTGTGAACGATGTGTTCACCGGTGTACTCTATCCCCCTCATGGTTGCCTTTAGGATATCTATTGTTGAGGAAACCCCTTCGCAGTGATGTCCGTCCCGATGAAAATCCTAGATTAGGTCCCTTGAGATAGTTGTTTTAGGGACGTAAAGTGAGGATAACGGGAATGGGTAATCGGGATAGTGATTGGTTGGTGAAATTAAATATAACTTATTTATTGTGGGTTGAAAACCCTATATGCTCACCAGGCTCCCAAGCCTGACCCACTCAGTTTTATTTGTATTACAGGAAGTGGCACAAGGGCGTAAGATGGATGGATCATCTTGTTGTTTTGTTTACAAGTCTATATATGTATATATTTGTTGAATGACTTGTAATGTTTATCGTTTATGCTTTATGGCCTGTATCGGAACATGACATCCCGAGTTTTGATTATATAATGAAATGCATCTCTTGATGAAATGCTTTGATAAATATTATTTTATCATGTTTTGTTTTGGGAACAAATTCCGCAACTCTTTCAAATCAAAAGGATTTACTCTGAAAATATTTAAAAGCATAAATGAAAATCGGTCTTTTCTGGCCGAGATTTTGGGGATGTCACAGTTGGTATCAGCAGAGCATTAGTTTAAGCGAACTAGGAATTTGTAGGATTTCTAGACTTAAACTTAGTATGCTAAGTGGAGATTGTGAGATGTATGTCTGTTGGATTTTAGACACGAGCACTAGTTTATTTTAGGAAAGTTGCCTAAAATGCTTTTATGTGCTAAAATGATATATGTTGCCATATATGATATTATTTGTTCGGATCTACGGTTTGTTGCCAACCGGATCTGAAGGTTTATGTGTTTAGGATTCTAAGCGTATGTATACGATATTAGAACTAGCATGTAATCGTTTGGAGTAATAAGGTGAAATTATTCGGTGTAGATCAAAAAAAAAATTGGTGAGAACAAGGAGTGGCGTTGGAAACGCAAATGAAAACAGGAATCAACCGCCAGTGATTGAGCAAATACCTGTTGTAGCAGCAGCACCAGAACCAATAACAATGGCTGCGGTGCAAGCCATGATTCGGGCTATGCTAGCCGAACAAAGGGAGGAGATGCGACAAATGTTGCATAATAATAGGGATGAACCTATCATACCTATTGAGGAACCGGAATTGATTCCCGAGCAATCGGAGGAAGGGAACAATAGTCGCATGGTGAGTCAAGTTGGGACTCAAGAGGAACGAAGGAACGATCCGGAAAGGAGAAACAACAAGGATGGGCGTATGTACAAGAATTTCTTGGGCACCAAACCGCCAAGTCTTTCTGGGAGCCCAAAGCCTGTTGAGATAATGGATTGGATCTCCGAAATGGAGATGGTATTTGAAAGTTGCGACTGTAGCAACAAACAGAAGACCGTCTTTGCGGTTAGACAACTGAAGACTGGGGTCTTGAGTTGGTGGAAGTTGTTGGCAGATACTATGCCATGAGGAGAAGCCCTGAAAATGTCATGGGAGGAGTTCTTGGAACAGTTAAGGGTGCAGTATTGTTCGGAGATAGATCTGATTGATCTGAACAATGAGTCTCAAAACTTAAAGAAGGGGAAGATGAGCATAGATGACTATGCTACTGCATTTACTGAGAAGATGAAGTTGTTTCCGTACCTAGTGCCAACGGAACTCTCCAAGATTGAGAGGTTTGCTAACGGACTGCCTGCTGACTTTGGTCCGACAGTCAAAATGGCAACCACTCTGAAAACGGCTGTTCGTGCAGCTAAGAATGTGGAGGCCCAGCAGAAGGAAAAGGGTCTGGAAAGAATAGATGTTGGAGAAAAGAGGAAGTTCGATGGAACTTCAGGGTCCAACAAGAAAAACAAGTTCTCGAAGTCTGGTTCGAGGGGAGGTGGAGGTGAGGCGAAATGGTGCGACAAATGTAAGAAGAAGCATCATGGAAGATGTGAGGTGGCGAACACATGCTACAAGTGTGGAAAGCCAGGGCACTATGCCAATGAGTGTACCCTCACAAAGAAAGTTTGCTATGGTTGTGGTGAGGAGGGTCATATGTCGAGAGACTGCCCGAAGAAGAAGGAGGCAGGTAGACCCAGCATTCCGCCAAAGCCAAAGGCGAGAGCATTCCAGATGACACTGGAAGCTGCTAAAGATGAAGCTGATGTCGCTTCAGGTACCTTTCTCGTTAACGAATTGCCTGCCCAAATTTTATTTGATTCTGGAGCCAACTACTCCTTTATATCGCATGAATTTGGTAGAAAGCTAGCTTTGCCTGTTGTTAGACTAGATAATGCTTTATTAGTCGAAGTTGCTAGTGGCAAGTTTGTACCTGTTAGCTATCGCATGAAAAACATCTTAATTGATCTGAATGGGAATAAGTTCCACGAGGAATTATTGCCTATCGAACTTAATGGTTTCGACATCGTATTGGGAATGGATTGGCTTAGCGCCAACAACGCCGAAATTTTATGCAAGAAGAAAATAGTCAAAGTAAACCCGCCTGGGAAAGATTCGTTTATGGTGTATGGAGATAAACGCAGAGTGAATTCTGGAATCATTTCATTGATGAAAGCCAGAAAATGTTTGACCAAGGGGTGTACATCGTTTTTAGCATTCGTGATTGATGCTAAGAAGGAAAAGAAGGTGATGCAGAATATTCCAGTTGTGTGTGATTATCCGGAAGTATTTCCCGAAGATCTTCCTGGATTACCGCCTGATCGACAAGTGGAATTTCGTATTGACTTGTTGCCAGGAACAACGCCAATTGCGAAAGCACCTTATCGATTAGCACCAACGGAGATGAAGGAACTAATGATGCAACTTCAGGAGTTATTGGACAACGGTTTCATTAGACCTAGTTCATCGCCCTGGGGAGCTCCGGTGTTATTTGTAAAGAAGAAAGATGGAAGTATGAGAATGTGCATCGATTACAGAGAGCTGAACAACGCAACAATAAAGAATAGATATCCGTTGCCGAGGATTGATGACCTGTTTGATCAATTGCAAGGTTCGAGCTATTTCTCGAAGATCGATCTTAGGTCAGGATATCATCAGCTAAAAGTAAGAGAGCAAGATATCGAGAAGACTGCATTCAGAACTAGATATGGACACTACGAGATTTTGGTTATGTCGTTTGGACTAACCAATGCTCCAGCAGCGTTCATGGATTTGATGAATAGGGTTTGTAACCCGTTCCTTGATAAATCCGTGATAGTTTTCATAGACGACATTCTGATTTACTCGAAAAGCCAGGAGGAGCATGGCAGACACTTGCGAGAAGTGTTAGAAGTCTTGAAGAAGGAGAAGCTGTATGCTAAGTTCTCCAAATGTGATTTTTGGATTCGTGAAGTCCAATTCTTGGGTCACGTGGTCAACCAAGAAGGGATAATGGTTGATCCAGCGAAGATCGAAGCTGTGACGAAGTGGGAACAACCGAAAAGTCCCACGGAGATTCGAAGCTTTTTAGGATTAGCTGGATATTACCGAAGGTTTATCCAAGGCTTTTCTTCGATCGCTAGTCCATTGTTAGCTTTGACCCACAAAGGAGCTACTTATGCTTGGGGTGAGAAGCATCAGGAAGCATTTGAGAAGCTAAAGAAGAAGCTATGCGAGGCACCGATACTTTCTCTACCCGATGGAGTTGAAGACTTCGCTGTCTATAGCGATGCGTCTGGTGTTGGTTTGGGTTGTGTTTTGACCCAAAGAGAAAAGGTGATAGCATATGCGTCTCGACAGCTGAAAGAGCATGAAAAGAACTACCCAACTCATGATTTGGAGTTGGCAGCGGTAGTTTTCGCTCTGAAAATATGGAGGCATTACCTCTATGGCACGAAGTGCAAACTTTTCACTGATCATAAGAGTCTCCAATACCTCTTTAATCAGAAAGAATTGAATATGAGGCAACGACGCTGGCTAGAATTACTTAAAGACTATGACTGCGAGATACTTTACCACCCCGGTAAAGCTAATGTTGTTGCTGATGCTCTCAGTCGGAAAGTCAATCCCGAAAGGAAAAGGCCAAGAGCGTTGAGAATTGAAGTTGTCTCAACTATTTTGGAAAGTATAAAGAAAGCTCAGAGCGAAGCTTCTAAGAAGAATGACAGAAAGGAGGAACGTTTGGGCAAAACGTTGGTGTTCGGTGTAAACAGTCATGGACTGAAGGTGTTCCAAGATCGGATTTGGATACCTAAGACAGGAGGAGTCAGAGATCTTCTGATGGAAGAAGCTCACAAGACCATGTACTCGATTCATCCGGGTAGCACTAAAATGTATAGGGACCTGAAACTCTACTACTGGTGGCCGACGATGAAGCTTGATGTTGCAAAGTATGTGGCCGAGTGTGTGACTTGTGCAAGAGTCAAGACACAACATCAGAAACCGTACGGGAGTTTAGAACCTTTGCCTGTGCCTATGGGTAAGTGGGAAGACATTGCTATGGATTTTGTCACTAAACTGCCCAGAACAAAGAATGGTCACGACATGATTTGGGTGGTCGTTGATCGATTCACTAAGAGTGCGCATTTCATAGCGGCCAGGGAGAAATGGTCTATGGATAAGCTTGCGAATTCTTACGTGAAGGAAATTGTGAGGCTTCACGGTGTTCCGTTAACGATTGTGTCGGATCGTGATAGTCGTTTCACATCGAGGTTTTGGAAAAGTCTACAAGAGGAATTGGGTACCAAGTTGTGTTTAAGTACAGCTTACCATCCGCAGACTGATGGTCAGAGCGAACGAACGATACAAACACTTGAAGATATGCTGAGAGCATGTACTCTGGAATTCCTAGGTAATTGGGATGAACATTTACCGTTGGTAGAATTTTCCTATAATAATAGTTTCCACTCGAGCATTAAGATGGCACCTTACCAAGCTTTGTATGGACAGAAGTGTCGTACACCGTCTTGTTGGCTTGAGGCTGGGGAAAAGCAGTTTATGGGACCGGAGTTGGATCATCAAACTGCTGAAAAGTTGAAAATAATTAGGGAAAGAATGTTAGCGGCTCAGGATCGTCAAAAGAGCTATGCTGACAAGAAGCGGAGACCGATAACTTTTGAAGTTGGAGATTCGGTTTTGCTTAAAGTCTCACCGTGGAAGGGACTTATAAGATTTGGTAAAAAGGGAAAGTTAAGTCCAAGGTTTATTGGACCGTTTAAAGTTCTTCAGAGGATTGGGAACCAAGCTTACAAGCTCGAACTACCAGAAGAACTGAATGGAATTCATAACACTTTTCATGTGTGTTATTTGAGGAAGTTCACGGGAGAAGTTCCCGACATAATTCCAATTTCTGAATTGAGAATTGATGAGAACAAAAGGTTGATTGAAGAACCAGAGGCAATTATTGACCGAAAGACTAAGAAATTGCGACGCAAGATGGTTGGGTTAGTGTTTGTCCGATGGAAACACACGAATGGGCCGAATCTCACCTGGGAGACGGAGAGTGACATGATGGGTCGCTATCCGCATTTGTTTGTTGATGTGTGATTCCGGGGACGGAATCATTCTAAGGTGGAGAGAATTGTAACGCCTGTGTTTCCGGGCTTGCCGTTTTTAGCAATATAATAGTCTAGGTTAACCTTTGTAACCCGTTTTGAAATAATAAGATTGTATTATTTGAGTATTATGTGTTTTGTGCTTAATTGCTTAATTATGTGGTCTGATTAATTAAGAATAAAAATAAGCGTCAAAATTTAAGAGTGAAATAAATTTAATATCTTTGGTTAATGTTGTAGTAGTTGAAACAAGGTTTCCGAATATATATAGAACGCCCAAATCTGACTTCGTATGAGGAAGTTATGATTTATCGAAGTTCCGGCTTAGCGGTATACAGCCTGAAATACTCGAATTGAGATCGAGCGGTTGTTAGCCGAAGCAATCTAAATGAGAATCGAAGATCTCGTTGTTGGTATCGAAGCGATAAAAAGTTAGGCGAGAACGGACGTCAAACGAAGAAGTTATGAATTTATAACGAAAGTTTCTGTCGCGGCCTATTAAAAATAATTAATAAAAATAAACTCAAAATTAGCCGACGGAGTCTAAACGAAAGTCGTAGAGCATGGTCTCACCTTCGCGTGGATATAAAGAACGTCGAAAACGGAGTTCGTATGAAGAAGTTATGAATTTCCGAAGTTTATTAATCATTTTGTATTTATTTTTAATTCAAAATTCGGAAGCATTATCCGAAGCCGTGTCACCGGTGTAATCCGGAGTACGCCCCGCGTACGAGGTTACGCTATCGCGTAACTCCGATAGTGTCGACACTTCGGATGACGCATGCAATGACGATTTCGGACGCGTACGCGCTGCGTACACCTGTACGCCCCGCGTACTCCGAGGTTCCAGCCTCTATATAAAGGATCCGAAGACAGCCTCATTTCTTGTTCATTTTCTTCTCTTCTCTCTAGTCTTTTGCATCGTTTTTCGTGCCGAAGCTACCCCGAAGTCCCGGTATCATACTCTAGCCCCGAGGCAAGTCCCGAGATCCCGAAGATCCCAAGAAGCGCGGTTCCCGAGTCGAAGCTCTGCCCGCGAGAAGTTCGATTTTCGAGGAGATCTTCCAGATCTGCTGAGGAATACTACTTCTATAAGCCGTAGCGCTGTCCGATCATCTTCTGATCAAGTGAGTGTGTAGTTATTTCTTCTAATACAATAATACGAAGTATTTTATATAAAAATACGTGCTATGTGTATATATTTGGTTGTGTTATGTGTGAATGAGTATTCACTCTCTTCTATCTTATAGATCTGCTTATTTCTTTATGAGATATGTGTTATGTGTGTGTGCCTCATCTGTTATGTGACATATGTGTTGATTTAAAGCATGCTATACAGGTTTTCTTTAAACTACGTATGAAAATATATATTTTTATCTACTAATATGTTGGGTAGAACATGGGTAGATAGTTGGTGTGTAATAAACAGATGAGAGGCCTCGATGTTGTTGTTGTTGTTGATCTAGTTATTCAGCGGAGTATGGATAACGACCACGGACTCTTTCTAGACAGTCCAGTGGAACACTAGCAGGTTCATAACCTGTAGGTGTTGTGAACGATGTGTTCACCGGTGTACTCTATCCCCCTCATGGTTGCCTTTAGGATATCTATTGTTGAGGAAACCCCTTCGCAGTGATGTCCGTCCCGATGAAAATCCTAGATTAGGTCCCTTGAGATAGTTGTTTTAGGGACGTAAAGTGAGGATAACGGGAATGGGTAATCGGGATAGTGATTGGTTGGTGAAATTAAATATAACTTATTTATTGTGGGTTGAAAACCCTATATGCTCACCAGGCTCCCAAGCCTGACCCACTCAGTTTTATTTGTATTACAGGAAGTGGCACAAGGGCGTAAGATGGATGGATCATCTTGTTGTTTTGTTTACAAGTCTGTATATGTATATATTTGTTGAATGACTTGTAATGTTTATCGTTTATGCTTTATGGCCTGTATCGGAACATGACATCCCGAGTTTTGATTATATAATGAAATGCATCTCTTGATGAAATGCTTTGATAAATATTATTTTAACATGTTTTGTTTTGGGAACAAATTCCGCAACTCTTTCAAATCAAAAGGATTTACTCTGAAAATATTTAAAAGCATAAATGAAAATCGGTCTTTTTTGGCCGAGATTTTGGGGATGTCACACTTATGAGGAGTATTAGGTGTTGTTGGGAACATTCACATAAAGCTTCATGCAATCTTTTAATCTAATTCTAAGAGCTTTTTTAGATTAGGTTAGTAAGGTTAGGATAAATCAAAGAGCTTGTTTTGGTTAATTATTGTGGTGAATGGAAAGTGTTAGAGCTTGTTAACACTTTCAAGTACCAACTTAGATAGAATGAAATAAAGGTCTTGTCATCTTGGATTCACATTGTTGAATTATCATACATGAAGTTGGAGTCTTTATAATATCTGAATTTAATTTACTCATTCAGCCAATTACTTGTGATTTTACTTTGTTTGTCTAATCATTGCAATCAAACCCCCTTTTTCTTTCATCTTTTGTGAGCAAGTACCTTACGCAAAAAGGGTATAGACTGATTGTCTCGTGTCTTTGTGGATCGACCCTACTTGCCTCGTACTACTTTGTAGTGCAATAGAGTAGTGTTACTTAGGAGTATATTGTACCCCTATTATTTGTTAGGTCTGACACCCCTAACAAATTGGCGCCGTTGCCGGGGACACTATGTTACTAACTGTTTATGCCAAGCATTTTGTGAGCAGGTGCTTTCAAAAAAAAAGTCAGGTAGAAGATAAGTTTTCAATTGAAGGAAGTGGCAAGAATTGAAGGTTAATGTGTTGTAAGGGCCCACCTACTTAGAACAAAGCACATTCAGGGGCCAAGTCGAGCCAACGACTTAAAACAAGGGCAGCTAACCGGGAGGCAACCCGTGGTTATTTGTTTTCTTTCTTTTAAAACTTTTTAGTCTTTGGTAAATTTCAATTTTTTTTGTTTTTTTTAATGCCCCAAATGGTTTTAAACTTATTTTTTATGCCTAGAAAATGAATCTTCGGCTCCAAAATACTTCACGGATAGCTTGGGGAGGATGAAGAGGAGGTTCTCACCATAATTGTATGGCTCCAAGAACGATTTCGTAAATTCTTTCCATATCTTTAGTCGTTCATATTTTGCTTAAAAATTCAATTGGTATGCATCTATGACTGTTTTGGACCCATTCCCAACCCAGCTACCATCCTCCACCATCCGACTCTCAATAGGCCGGTTATGCCTCTCTCTGAGCATCGGGGACGATGTTTATCTTTAATCATGGGGAGGGGTAGACTTGTATATTAGGGTCACTCATTCTCATGCATGCATTTTCTTATTTTCAAAATTTTTATTTTATTTTATATATTAGGGTCACTCATTCTCATGCATGCATTTTTCTTATTTTCAAAATTTTTATTTTATTTTATTCTCTCTTATTTTCTCTTTTCTCTTTTATTTTCTTATTTTCATTTCCTTGTATTTGTTTAAAAAAAAGTGTACGAGATGATGACGCTCTTTACATACAATTGCTCCATGAAATGAAAGAATTCCGAGGCGACCGGATAGTTACCGGAAGCGTAGAATCAGCTGTCATAACTAGGGGACCCAAACACCGTAATTCGAGACCCTAGCCTTCGATAATAAAAAAGTTTATATCGAAACGTTTTTTGGGCAGCAATAACAGCTTTAGGATGATTTGCTTTTGAATGTTTAAAAAGAATCTTTGTCGGCAACTATGAGCCCACAGAACACGGACCTATTTGTTGACACGCGTTACCCCTGTGGTAACAGAGAGCTTAAGTATCAGACCCACACAGTCAAGAAGGAAGGAAGGGTAAAACTGTCATATCTAGTACCCTAAGTAGATTTTCAAATGCGAAAACGAAGAAATCTAAAGAAATTCCAAAAATGAAGATTGAAGAATCCAAATTCAAAACGAATTACAAATCAAAAGCCAATTCAAGTCAAATATGGCGAATGAAGAACTGTGTGATATGATACTTGTGGCTCTCGAAAAAGTGAAAGCATAGGAGCTGGGCCCCTTTGGGTGGGCTCACTGTTTCAGTGAAAGCTGATTCGCCGTGACGGGTTCTTAAGGATGCGTCGATTCTGATTCTTGGCCATCTAGTCTTAAGGACATGAAATCCGGACTATGCTATTTTCGCCCATAAAGCTTAGTAAGGTATAAAGATTAAATAAAACTTCGGTTGAATTATTGGGTTACACCGTTTCGCGTCTTTCACACATTGAGAGTCTGTGATATGTAGAAGGAAACAGGTTGGTTGCCAAGGTATCAGTGATCGAAGCCTTATTGATGTAAAGTCTGATCGTACCTTTATTTAGTTACAAAAGTACATATTTTGTGTTTGTTCTTAATCTTCTTTTCTTTTTCTTCATTTTGTTTCTCAAGTGCATTTTGTACATACCTTAAATTTTCATGGCATTACATTGAATGCATTCATTCTTAACCTTTAGGATCCTTCATCCCCTTTTCGTTCTAAGTTTCTTTTTGTCATCCAGAAATTGTCCCGTTTCGTCTGTTTCTTGTTCTTTCTTAAGGACAAGAAAGGTCTACGCTTGGGGAGATCTGTGGGGTGCATTTTGTGCACCCTTTTTGCACAACTTTTAGCCCTTTTTATATGTATATCCTTAGCATAATTCCGTTGTTTTTATTTTATTTTAGCATATCTAGGTTAATTTCTTGAACAACCTTATTTGCACTCTTTCATGTCATTTTCAGGTGAGCCGGAGGTTGAAGCGTGTTTTTGGAGGTGCTAGGGAGCGTTGATGAAGATTGCGGGACGATTGGGCGAGAATCGGAAGAATTAGAAAAATAAAGTTTGGACGAGCATCCAGAGGGCAACACGGGGCGTGTTGGGTTTGCCTTAGAATCAAACACGGGGCGTGTTTGGCTATCAAACACTTATTTTCTGACTTCGATGAACACGACTCGTGTTCATTTAGCCTATATGGACACGGGGCGTGTTGGGCTATCTGGGCATTTTTGAGCATCGTACTTACACTCAACATGACCCGTGTTGATTTGCTCTATTTCGACACGGGGCGTGTTCGACTTAAAAACTGTCTTTTTGGCAGTTTTTCCTCTTTTCTTATTTCGGGAATGAGGTCATTTTTGGATGAGGCAGAGCAGAGAAAAAGCATTTTTGAGGAGAAGGAGTTGAAGTTTTTAGCAAGGATTGCCCGTTAAACATTTGGAAACATTTTGACTTCGTATTTATAATCATTTTGATTCTTGATTTCATCTTCTAGATTTCTGGTTTTGTTCTAGTCATGTGTGGCTAGAACTCTAATTTCTCCAACTCATGTTTTGACTTTCTAGTTGTGAATCTAATCATATGACTTGATGTTTGTTCTTAATTTCTATCTAATGAATTTGATTTTGCTTCAATCGAATGTTTGATTCTAATTGTGATTCGTATTGGCCATTTGAATTAGGGTTAGGTCATTCTAGTTATCTCTTTTACAAAATTAGTAATTGTTTTGTGAAGTTGAACAAGTAACAAGCATTAAATTGAGTTCTGTTGAATGAATTTAGTGTAAATCTTATTCATACACTTTTACACTCCCGAACTTATGAGGAGTATTGGGTGTTGTTGGGAACATTCACATAAAGCTTCATGCAATCTTTAAGGTTAGGATTAATCAAAGAGCTTGTTTTGGTTAATTATTGTGGTGAATGGAAAGTGTTAGAGCTTGTTAACACTTTCAAGTACCAACTTAGATAGAATGAAACAAAGGTCTTGTCATCCTGGATTCACATTGTTGAATTGTCATACATGAAGTTGGAGTCTTTATAATATCTGAATTTAATTTACTCATTCAGCCAAATAGTTGTGATTTTATTTTATTTGTCTAATCATTACAATCAAACCCCCCTTTTTCTTTCATCTTTTGTGATCAAGTACCTTACAAAAAAAAGGGTATAGACTGATTGTCCCGTGTCTTTGTGGATCGACCCTACTTGCCTTGTACTACTTTTTAGTGCAATAGATTAGTGTTACTTAGGAGTATATCGTACCCCTATTATTTGTTGGGTCTAACACCCTAGCCATTGGACAGGAGTCTTATTATGGTCGATGTTTCTTTTGGGTTCGCTAATGTTTGAGTTTCGAGGAGCTTGGGTCATTGAGGTCAAGTTTCGATTGTTAAGAGATGAGCTAATTCAACGTATAGATTGTTATCTATACTTCAGGAGGGGTAGTAGTTGATTTCCCAATCAACTTCAAAGTCAGTATGTGTAGTTCGCATGGTTTGATCAGTAGTGCTAGGGTTTTGGACTGTCATCAACGTGTTTTCAGGGATTAATGATTTTTCCATATATCATTAAGGAGTTGGAGTACTCCTAAGGCTTCGAATTGTGTAGGTGAAGATCAGTGGTCTTGACAAGCTATCGTGAGAATCTGGGATGGTGTATCGGGGTTTCCGAGTATGATTCCCTAAATTGTTGGAATGTAAGATTACTATGAGACTCGGATTGTTAGACGACAATAGGAGCATCAAGCGACTAGTATCTATTCCATTTGTGGACCCATCAGTTAATTGTCACGAGACGGGGATTGTCCAAGGATGTAAATTGTATTGAGGGAAAGTGCTTTGTTTACAAGAATTTTCGTCAAGAGTAGTTATGCGTAATCTGAGTGGGCATGTGCACCTATTTTTGTTGGATCGCGGAGCCTGAGTTTAGTGAACTCAATATAATGATGGTTTGAGGATGATATTGTGGGATTGTTCGGTGACCTACAGGATATGAGGTGATAAGAGAGTGGATGGATCCAGGTGGGAGTAAACACTTCGGAATGTCAGGGAAAACCGGGAGGTGAGCCCATGGCGAGTGAGAGAGTGTCGTAAGACTGCAGGGAGTCGTAGCATTCACTAGTCAGTGAGAGAGGTTCATAAGCCTGCAGGGAGCTGTAGCATTCACTAGTCAGTGAGAGAGGGTCATAAGCCTGCAGGGAGCTGTAGCATTCACTAGTTAGTGAGGGAGTGTCGTAAGACTATGGGGAGCCATAGCATTCACTAGTCAGTGAAGGAGTGTCATAAGACTGCGGGGAGCCGTAGCATTCACTAGTCAGTGAGGGAGTATCGTAAGCCTACGGGGAGCCATAGCATTCACTAGTCAGCGAGGGGGTGTCATAAGATTGCAGAGAGCCGTAGCATTCACTAGTCAGCGAGGGAGTGTCGTAAGGCCCTAGAGAGCCGTAGCATTCACTAGTCAGTAAGGGAGTTTCGTAAGGTCGCGGGGAGCCGTAGCATTCACTAGTTTGTGTGTGATGTAGAGGGGGTTCTTAGGCTTGGGTAGCCTTGCCATTTGAGTCTTTGGGAACCTAGTGGTCGGACCAGGGACGAGACTAGGGTCTTAACGATGGTCGGGAACCGTTATATCTCAATTTCGGGAGGGTTTGTCGCAAATCGGAAGGATTGGAGAGTAATGTACACGTAGATTCGCGGATCTTGGGTCATGAGTTGATAATCAGATTGAATACGAGTGGTTCCGGTTTTGTTGTCGGACCAAACTCTTGTGATTAAGTTTGGCTCTATCTGTGTAAAGGATAGACCGGTTGGGATTCTGAATTTTCAAATGGGTTACATTCTGAGTGGTTATGATTTCCATTTGATATTTTAGACCTAGTTAGGTTGGTTCATTTGGCTTGAGGAGGACCATGTCACGTATGGGATCAGCAAGCGATAGATGATGGAGGTCAGAGATGTTGTGAGTCAGCAGATCGAGTGTAATATTCGCTTCGGGTAAAGCAAACTTAGTGATTGCGTGTACAGTGTCAGTGGTTAAGATAGCTCGGTTACATTAAACGATTGTGGAGTCATATTATGGGATGTGCTCGGGTAGCATTGGCGGTCTAACTGTAGGGTCGAGAGTCGATCTTGCATTCGGATCTGGTGTTCAACATTGGAAGGTAGTCGGAATTATATTTCGGATACCAGGGGATAATTTCGTTCGGGCATGGTCATTCAATTCGGGGCCGGAGCTGAATCGTCATGGGATTGGTAGTGGGGTGGTCCATTCTGGCAAGAGGTCAGACCTAGTGTAGGACTTCGATCCCATGTAGATCGGTAGTTTTCATTTAGTGTTTGTGGCAGAGTGAGTGAACGATTAAGATGCTCGAGGACATGCTACGTACATGTGTTATGGACTCCGGTGGGAGTTAGGACACCTACCTGCCTTTGGCTGAGCTTTCATACAACAACAACCATCACTCTAGTATTGGGATGTCTCCATTTGAGCTCTTGTATGGAAGAAGGTGCCAAACTCCCATCTGTTGGGGGAGGTTGGGCAGAGAGTGATGAAGAGTACTGAGACAATCCTCAAGAAGACAAAGTAAATCCAACGAGTTAGACAAAGGTTGCTGACGGCCCAGAGTTGTCAGAATAGTTACGCAGACCAGAGATGTTCTGAGCTAGAGTTCCAGTTTGGAAACTTTGTTCTCCTAAAGGTATCCCCATGATCAGGGGTGATCCAATTCAGGAAGCAAGGCAAGTTGGGCCCTCGATTCATTCGTCCTTTCAGGGTGATTACCCTGGTGGGCAAGGTGGCATATCGATTAGAGCTGCCTGAGGAGTTGAGCAAGATTCATTAGTATGTGCACCATAGGATGTTGTAGTATACTAAAACCCTTCAGTGGTATCAGAGCCAAGGCTTGTTTTCAAGTTATACTTGCTGAAATAGCTTAAAAATCGAAAATTCTGGCTTTCTGGGCACTAGACTCGCCAAGTCCACTGATAGACTCGCCAAGTCCATGAAGAAACTCATCCTACTCGTCGAGTAGGTTCATACACTCGATGAGTAGGAGCCCCTGACAGCATATTTTCGACTTTTAAGGCTGGAATTAGACTAGAATCATTACCCTAAGCTGTCTTTGAACCTATAAACCTGTTTTTGATGTGGTAATGTTCATTCTAATCCAATTCAAAAGATAATTGTCAATAGATTCATGTTTTGTATTAGTTTAATGATTAGGCTAATTACATGAAAATTGTTTGATATGAATTATCCTGTTCTTATGAGTTTGCTTAGATTAATAGAAAAATTATGTGATAATGTGTTTTCAATCCAAATTAATCTAAAAGTTATTCATAAAATGTGTTTTTGTAACTTGTCCTCAAGTTATATGAAAAGTCACATTTATGATTCTTAAAACTCATACGATTTCCATAAGTTATGAAAATGAAGAGTCTCATTTTTTAAATATTTTAAAGTCTTCGACAACTTGTCCTCAAGTTATGGAACTTGAAGAGTTTTTCATTAAAACTCCTTAAAATACATAAGTTATGGAATTGAAAAGTTTTTGAATAGTTCAAAACATGCCCTCAAGTTTTGGAACATGTAAAGTTTCCCCTCATGAATACTTTAATTCCAAGTTAAACCCATAGAATTTTAAAAGTTAAAATTCAACCCTTATAATTTGTAGTATTATAAGTTAATAATATATATATATATATATACATATATATATATATATATATATATATATATATATAAGAGCAAAGTCAGTCTTGACGTTAGTAGGCCTCATTCACGAAGTCGGTCTATAAGGGGGGTATAAGGTTACTGCCTATAAAATGGCAGTTTAATGGGTGTCCACTCTCACCCACCGCTTCCTTGACTGGTGGAGGGTCGTTAGCCGAACGGGTAGTACAAAGACTATAATTCTTCGTTCATTATAAGTATAGTGACAAATATAAAGTAACTAAACCTTTTATAAATTCCTAATCTTAGTTACTTTAGTAAAATGTGAATTTAGTGCTACCCCATGAAATTACACTTTGCACTTTGCTTAAATCGTTAGTGGAGCGTGTGTGGTTAACCGGCAGACTAACCTGGATTTAACAAGGTAGGCAAAGGGTAACTTAATGTTTATTATAGGATCGATGGAGCGCGTGTGGTTAACCGGCACATCGATTAAGTGATAAATATTAAGGGTACCAAGTATATTTGCATGGCTATTCACACCTTGTTTTGTGATCCTCGGCATCCCAGACACAAAACTTGAGAGGGCACAAACGAGATTGAAACATGCCATTGAAAAGTTCAATGAATCTCAAAAGATCTAGGAGTTTCAAATCTAATTAAAACCTAATAAATTATTTCATTTTTCATGGTGGAAACTGGTGAATCATCATTCACCTACCTTCAAATATTCTATAGCTTGGATTACGGCATCGCTCTTCCAAGTTATAAAATATTGTGTTGGGTACTATCCTTAATATTTCATAATGGGTGTTATATTAAGGACTTAAATCAACTGACTTGAATATCTCCCATATTAGATGTCTGGTTTAGACATCTATGATCTTCCCAAATCTTTTGGAACAAGCTTTCCTAATGAAGATGATGTCTCGTGGTTGGATCATGGAAATCATATTTCTCTTCCTCCACCTCCTCCAACTATTCTTCTTAACCCACAAGTTCAAGGTCACTCAAGCCCTATTGGCAAGCAAGGTCTATGTGTGCTCACATCTTGGAGATGAAGTCACATATTGACAAGACGGGAGAGTTGGGTGTCAAAATCTTGAGAAAATTGGTTGTTCAATCATATTCTAGGTCACATAGTAAGTTTCTTTGGGACTACTATGTAACAGACTAGGACATGACCCTTAATGATCTTATCTATTTGCTTGGAACTGCTAAATCAACAATGATTTGGAGCTCTGGTAAAGCAAAATTGATTAGTAGATCAACTTCCCAAGCTACCATGGACATTGACAATTGGTAACATTGGATATCCAGAAAAGCTTTCACTTCCCAATGGAAAGGGATCGGCCATAGTCAACTCAGTTGACCAAATGGTAAAGAGAAAGGAAAGTCTGAGATAGTCCAGTGTACCATTCCCAAATAGTCTATATGGTTCTATTGCTAAAGGAAGGGGCATTGGTTGTGAAGCTGCCCTAACTACGTGAAAGATCTGAGAGAAGGTCTAGTCAAAAAGTTTGATTCTACTTCAGGTAAGTCAACTATCTAACTCAATTAAGTTCCTATTTGCATATTCTTAATACATTTTTATGTATGACAGGATCAAGCAAATGGAAGTAAACTTAAAGAAAGAGTATGTTGAATCTGATCGCGAAGATGGATTTCAATCGCATGGTTCGATGATTGGATTCTTGAGCTACTACTTAGGAGTCATGATTGATTGATAGAAAATATGTAATAACATCGTTTTTTTCCGCATTTATAAATAAATAAAATTTTGTTTTATTTTATTTTATATCTCCTTGCAATGGCATTTATGAAAAATTGATGTTTGTATGTTTCTAGCAATAATGGAAATATGAATTTGATTCTTTCATTTATGGTAGTGTCTAAATTTACCAAATAAGGAAAGATTCTCATCACCCAAGTTTTCAACTAGACCAAAACTTGGAATCATGCAAGTTGTATAGTATGATGAAGGAGAATTTTCATCTTTGGAAAATTAAGACTAATTCCTTGTTCACATGTATATGTGAGTTAAGTGAAGGACTAAGGGATCGAGTACACATTCTTGTGCACTGGTCAAGTCCACCACAAAATATCGATAAGACTATTAGACATGATTTACTATAGTTTAGTAAATATGGTTATACTTACCAGTTTAAGTATAATTCTGAAACATTGGAAAAGTTTCGATGTATGGCAGAACGAATGAGAAGAATCAAATTAGGCAGAAAGATAAAACTTTCTCAAATTTGAAATGATGGGAGAGTACTTTAGTATCATGTTTTATGATCATCTTAACGATTTAGGAGACCATAACACAATTCATCCTCTAAGGACATCTTAGTGCATTCTTATGGCTAAGAAGAAGAGTCATGAATTGTTGAAATGGTTAAATCAAGAAGGTGAGTCATAATTCGTTCCAAAACAAGTCTTAGAGTTATACTCCAAGATTGTAATTTGAGTGACACATATTGAAGAAGGTTTATTAACACTAGTCAAATATAAGAGTAATATGTGTCCTACTCTTGTACATTTGAAATTGGTAAGTTGTGATGTTTTGGATAAAACAGAGACCAACTTAGGCCAATTGTGTGAAGTGTTTGTCTTGATAAGAATCTGCACTATCTCTTGAATATTTTTTGTCAAAGAATGGGTCTTGGCAAGAGATTCTTATATGTCAAGAGGGAAGTGGGAGTCTTAAAGATCCTGGAAGAATTTCAAGATCTAATTAAGAATAAAACCTGTAGTTTATCACTAGCACACGACTTGAGGTTTATAACCAATCGTGTTGACATATTCCTATCTATGTGCCCATTCCAGTTAAAGTTGGCTTCACATAACAACTTGGAAGCAATGGCAGGCCCTTGTGCTGCCAAGTGGCAAGAAGTTAAGATTGCACAAGTTCAACCCATATGAGTTTGTATTTGTCACTAACCTTGTCTTGTGATTATGGTTTTGACAAATTCACATGGATAGGAACACATACACCATAAAATCTAAGTGTCATAAGGTTTCTATCCGATTCATGAAAATGATGGTGAGGAAACGTTTTCACTAAGTAGATTTTAGGTAGATAGAAAGTGTGATATTTGCATTCTCAAAGCCGTTAGTGGAGCATGTGTGGTTAACCGGCACACTAACATGGACTTATGAGGAATGGCAAAGGTCTAAACAATTGAGACTATGATTAAGACATCCCTTTTCATAGTTCTGAAATTGTTTAGACACATATGTGTGCTATCTAAGGAAAGGTGTATGATTTTGATAAAGTTTTATCAAAGCATTTCGTATCAGAAGTCTGAACTTTGGTAAGAAAGTCAATAAAGTATTGATTTCTAGAAGTCCAGCTGATTTCTGAGTACATGTAAAAGATATTAGGAGCATAAGTGTTATTCTAATAATTTTCATGTTAATGGGAGCATGATAATTATAATAAGTGTTTCAAGTTAGCAATGTTAATTATAGAAAACAAAAGGTTTCAATTAGGAAAAAGTTGTTTTGCTATAATTAAGGGAGAGGAAATTGTACTTCATTTCAAATCAAAAAGCTTAGATCATGAGATTTTTAACAAATTTAGTCATGTATATATATGAATGTTATGTTGGAATGGTTCAACATAAGGAAATGCTATATATGAGAACATTATTTGCGTTCTAAAATTTGATTATGATTATGGCATCCCTTTTCATAATCTAAATTATGAAAACATGGCAAATAGAAATAGAAATAGCATAGCAAAAGACTGGTCCAATATCATGTCTTTATGTGAGACATCATGAATCGTGTCCTATATGTTTCAGATATAGGATCGATTGCATGTGCTATAATATTCATCTGTTCTAAATTTTTCCAAATGCCTAGAGCATTAAAAGGGAAAAAGTACTAGAACTAGATATGACTAATTTGATTAAGCAATTGTCGAGGACAATCTAAGGTTTACCAATGATTGGTTGCTCAGAGACAGTTGGAAGTATGGTGTAAATATTTTGGAGAGGACAATATTGACATATTCTGAAAAGAGGCAACTCTTGTTCAGAAGTGGTAGTCAAAATGAGAATATGGAAATATTCCCATAGGTGGAAGTTATTCATTAAATCTGTGTAAGATTAGAAAACTTAATGCAAGAAGGATGTTCAAAGCTATGTACTTTGAATATGAGACTTCGTTTCCATGGAGTTGATCTCCATTGGAATACTCTATAATGTTTGTTGACAAGTCTTTGTGACTTTGTGCATAATCATTACAGAGGATTAGTGCATATATGTTTAAAATCTAACAGATTTCGGTAAATGGCAGGAATTTGGAATTCCTACATTTGTGGTAAGGATTTGGGATTGTGAAATGAGAATCATTGGAATTATGTTCAATCGATCTAATTCACAAAGTAAAGATCATAGACAAACTTAGTGTGCATACTTGGTGTATGGCATAACTAATGTTTGGAAAAACATAGTGTGCATACTTGGTGTATGGCATGACTAGTGTTTAGAAAACATAGTTTACATGCTTGGAGCATGGAGCAACTATTGTTTTAATTCAAGTATAAAGTTGATAATTTGAAACAGTATACAATGAATAATGTGTAATCAATATGGTGATAAATAAAAGGTGTTCTATTTATATTCATAAGTTCTGAGACCATATTAGATTCGATTATTCTGGTGTTTCACTTTGCATGTTTTGACTTCCAAAATAACTAGGTCATTCTTCCTGAATGACTAAGTTATTCAAACCATCCACATTCGGTCATATGTTGGAAGTAGATATGAATCAAGACTAACATGAAGTTGGTTTGTAGATGTCCAAGGTAGTGGACATAGCAAGAGTTGTTGCAACATTCACGAGTGATCATAAGTTCTGAGTATTGGATTAAACCCACGCTCATTTGACTTACTTCATGGATTTTATCACGAGTGATCATGAGACGATAATATCTTATATTCTTCAAACCTATAGATATGAGTTGTTTTCTATGAGTTGGTTATACATTGATTGTACGAAAACGCATTGGTAACTCGATGTTATAAAACGTGCCTTTATGTATGATTCAAAAAGTAGTTGAACAAGCATATGAGTCGAATTTTATCCATTCCTTTTACCCTTAAAGGGATAAAAGCGATATATGTGGGTCCCTCGATGATTTAGTGATGACACCCCGAAGTGCTTGGCCAAGCCAGGACTGATTTGATTCGTTCAATAAGTCGGTCGTCATAAATCGGAAATCGGGAAACAACAAATGGATAGAGAGAATGATTATAATCCATGTATCAGTCCATATGATATCTAGAATGGAGGAATATATGATCCCTTATCTAATGGACGCGTCATTGAGTTGTTCAGAGTTCGACGACAGCTTTTAAGAGCTACGATAGCTAGTCGGGTTTTGAAGTCAGACGTAATAATACTTTCTAGACTTATCCAAGTGGGAGACTGTTGGATTAGTGTCTAAGTCCATAACTATAATTGGTATGTACTTGATCCGATTGGCATGGTCCATTTGGGTTGCATGGCTTCGGAACAATTTTGATAGACTTTTGTGAGAAAAGGATATTTATGATTTGTTAATATATTATAAGTTCTAATATATTAATATGAAATCATATTATTTAATTAGTATTGATCAAGAATTAATTTGGAATTAACTTTGTGATCAAAAGGAGACTAATTAAATATATGGGGATTGGTTGTGTAAATCATTCATTCTTATATATGTGGGCTTATGATCTATAGTTCTTCATGTTGGGCTAAACCCATGGAATAACCCATGGATAATCCATGGAGGTTTTAACCCATGGAGCATGAAGAATATGGAAAGACATGAGTTACATAGTGTAACCCTAATAGCCACAATATATAAGAACCCCATGGCTCAAGAAATCGGCACTAAGGTGTGTACACATGAGGGCTAGCCGATTTGAGCATAAGAACCTCTCACTCAAGTTATTCCAAGTTGTTGGTGGTGTTGTGTGAACCATTTGAGGTGTCACAGTTAAGGCACTAGGCTCTTAAGCTCCATGGAATCAAGCTACAACACAAAAGGTATGTTACTCTAACTGGTATCTTATTTGGTATATGAGAATGCATGTTAGTTATAGGTTTAATGCCTTGGAAACCATTTGCATGCATAATTAGTGAAAAAATAGATCCAAGGTATTTAGGGTTGTATGTGCACCATAGGATGTTGTAGTATACTAAAACCCTTCACCTTCCATGTATCCTAACAGAGGAAGTGTGTAGCCGACGATACGGTAGTGGTTCCTTTATAGGACATTCAGGTTGATGATCGTGTGAACTATATTGAGAGGCCGATCGCGATTTTGGATAGGAAAGTAAGCACCTTGAGAAACAAGGAGGTGCACCTGATTAAGGTGCAGTGACAGCACAGCAGAGTGGACTTGGGAGCCGGAGTCCGAGGTGAAAGAGCAGTACTCAGAGCTGTTTCCAAAGGATGACTTCGAGGGCAAAGTCTGATCTTATTGGGGGAGAATTCTGACGCCCCGATTTCCCAGGTGTGAAATTCGAGGGTTTCATGCACATTATAGGACCTACTCGACAAGTTGACTACTCCAACTTGTCTTGTAGAAGTTGATAATGTCGCGTGAATTATGAAGCCTACTCGATGAGTTGAAGGGGCCAACTCAACGGGTTGAGGCTGTTTAGTGAAAACCCTAATTTTTCTGGATTTTGCACCATATTTAAAGAACTTATAATCCATGGTAGCCTCCCTTGTCGTCATTTCAACTAGAGAAAACCCTAGATCGAGCTTGGTACCCTCTTGAGTGTGTTTGAGAGCTTAAAAGGTAACTTCTGAGGAGTTTTGAAAGGAGACTTGAAGATTGAGAAGCTTGGATCAAGAAGAAAGATGTAGATCCATCAACTCCTGTGTATTGGCAATCAAACTAAGGTATAAAGTTAATACCTTGACTTCTTTATACTTAGATCTTCTATTAGGAGTGTTTATGGCTATTTTCCGGACATTATGGAGTCATTCCCGGGTTTGAGCTTATCACAAGGACATGGTTTCAGATCTGGACTCCCATAGGCTCCTATAGTCATAAAGTCATCAACTTTATCAAGCTTTGGACCTTCTCCATGCCCTATACCCCTTCTTGAGCTTAGTTTTGGGTGTTTTAGCCTTGTGAGGCCTTGCATGTGCGTAAAGTTAGCAACTTTACATGATAACTTCATCCTAGGAGGTTGGATCTGAAGTTTGGAGCATTGGAATCGACCGAAATGAGCTTAATGTGTAATCGCTGAAGAACTCAACGAGTTGGTCATCTCAACGAGTTGAGTCGGGTTTTCCCATTTTTGTATTCCGAGTGAACTCGACGAGTTGGTGGGACAACTCGACGAGTGGTTACGGTTTTTCCCCGATCTTCTGGACACTACATGGACTCGACGAGTTAACCAGCAACTCGGCGAGTTGACTCGAGTTTTCGCGGTTTACTAAGTTTCGAAGGAACTTGACAAGTCTATGAGCTGCACTCGACGAGTTGATTGTGATGTGAATTTATGAGCTTTGGTTTGGCATGCGGAATTAAAGAACACATAATGAACACGGTGATTTCGGTGTTTAAGAGATGCATTCGATTATGTATGGTGTTACAAAAAGGGATCTAGATCTAAATCTACATAAATAACACACACTTACACACTCAATTTTACATCTCTCAAGCACACCTCTATATGTGTAATAAACCCACCTTATATAGAGGTGTTTACATGTCTCTCTCTCACTCTCTATCTCTCAAGTCACAAAGCTAAAGCACCACATGCAAGTGGGTCTACAAAAGTCAAACCATTTACAAAGTCATACATGGATGACTTTTAACCCCAACAGACTATTGACTTTCGTTGACTTTAGGGTTCTGGTCTAGTTATGGACTTTGGAGGCTGAGGGGGAGGGGGTAAAATAGTCTTTTCCCCTTTTCTGAGATTATTATAGAGACTTAGACAACATTTTGAGGATGT
The DNA here is from genome assembly GCF_002870075.4 of Lactuca sativa. Taxonomy (NCBI): domain Eukaryota; kingdom Viridiplantae; phylum Streptophyta; class Magnoliopsida; order Asterales; family Asteraceae; genus Lactuca; species Lactuca sativa. The sequence goes on along the minus strand of NC_056625.2, from coordinate 84,444,713 downwards.
TGATATTGGATTTTAATTAGAGATATATGTGATATATGTTAGGCGGAGTCTAGACTAGCAGTTTAAGTATAGGATATACTGCTTTACTTTATGAGGTGAGTATTCTCACTATACTTACCTAAGTGATAATTAATGTACGACCGGAGGGTCTTATCTGAGTTATTGACGAGAGCGTCTTATGTGCTTACTGAGTTATGTGATATTATGCATTCTGCCTTTGTGATTTATGTTGTATATTATTATGTGCCTTATTGATTTAGGACCAGAGGGTCCAAACTGAGTTATGAGACCGGAAGGTCTTCACTGAGATACTGGACTGGAGGGTCCAACCCAAGCTGTGAGACCGGAGGGTCTTAAATGAGACATATGACCAGAGGGTCCTTATCAATATATAGCCATGAGATGCTAATTATTTTTGTGTGGTATTTTAGAGAACTCACTAAGCTTCGTGCTTACCGTGTTGAGTTAAATGTGTTTCAGGTACTTTTGTAGATTCCGGGAAGACGAATGCATGATTGTACACATCAGTCGGCTTATGGAGCTTTGAGAATTTTGGGATACTCTGATATTGTTTTGATAATAATTTACAATTTATGTGGTGATATGAATTTATGAGTAATATTTTGAGAATTAAAAATGAATAATTTGCCTTGAATTTTGAGGCGTTACATATAAACTAGAATGCATTTCTAACGTACCATTAATACACATAAAACAAGTGTAGGTATTGTGGGGAATAACTTTCTTTGGGCTCACTAATTGTACACATCACATCCTCTCCTTTGATTATTTTGTGTTTAATTATGAAAAATGTTTTATAGATCCATACTTTGAGTCTTAAATCACACATGTGTTCATCCTATTCTCTCAAACTAGGGTTCTGATACCAACTTGTAACATCCCAAAAATCATGACAAAAATTTTCATTTATAATAAAACATTTTTATAAAACCATAAGATAATTAACCATTGTTTTCAAATCAAATCCATAGAAAATCAGAGTATCAAAAATCTTTCGTAACATAAAATAATAGGAGGATGCGTGCAATCACGTCTTCGTCTTGCCACGATCATCAGAATTACCTAAAAACATTGAAATCAATAACTATAAGCCAAAGTTTAGTGAGTTCCCCCAAGATATCTCACACAACAATACAGATACAATGCATGCATATAGTATACCAACTAACTAATAATTAGTAACGAAACAAATACATATAATATACCAACTAACTAATAATTAGTAACAAAGCCCTTCATCAACACAGATTTCATAAGAAATCATTACGTTATGAAAAGTACCTTTTTTTAACCATTTTAGATACAAAATAAGTACATACAGTATACCAACTAACTAATAATTAGTAACAAAACACGAGTCATGTTCCCATCACATTAAAGATAATATCAATTCACATTTTCACATTTCATAAAATTCCCACCAATGGGAAATTGTTTAATCTCAAAACAATAAAATTACATAACCCAAATAGAGACAGATTAAAAAAAAATCATTTTTCTAAATCAACAAAGAATAGTTGATATATTGAAATGAATGGTTGCAAAAAAGATTTCAAGAAATTGATAAGTAAATTAAAAACGAAACGAATTTATTTCATTTCGTTAGGAGCGTAGAGATGAACAACCGGCGGTGAACTGTTGCTTCCTTAGAGTGACAAGGAAATGATTTGATATCCTATTTTAACTTGTTTCTCCTTTAGATAACTCCTACTTTTTCTTTTTCTCTTTTTTTTTTTTTTTTGTTTTTGCTTTTTTTTTTTTTTTTTTTTTTTTTTGTGGATATGCGATGCATTCCATCTCCAATTATTGTTCTACGTGTTGAAGATCCAATTTCATGAAGTGGAAAAATTTATGCCATACAATATGTTATATGATGTTTTGGGGCCTATGAAACTAGTTTATTAAATTAAAAAACATTACTCAGATAATAAGATACATAATATATTAACATGGACTAAAATTTTGGGCTCATGTGGTTGGTTGCCCATATTTTCTACCATATGGGCCGAGCCTGCGCTCAAAGTGAAGATGAAGAGGTTAATTTTTAAAGGTAGTTTTTCAAGCTATAGCTTCGACACAGACACATTAATTTTGATAAGAATTAATTATTTCACTTGCATCTTTTATTTAGAACGGCTAACTCCTAAACTACTTATGCGTTATAGACTTGAACCTCCGGACTTCAAACATCTTAGAGAAGTGATACCTTATCAAACATTTCATATCCTCAGGCCAAGAGCCTTCCACTAGCATCTATCCCCGTACAAATACAAAAACTCAGAATATTGATGTTCTAACAAATATCAAACTAAAAGAATATATCGATTTGTTTTATTGAAAAGGATGGTATATTTAATCACAAATATAACAATCTTTCGGATATATATTTTTAACATAAAAAACATTTTTATCTTGCAAGCACAACATCCAAAATTACAGCTTGGGTCTATGATGGCTGATGAGCATGTACTTTTATGAAACTGGTTAAAATGTCAATTTATAATACAAAATAAATAAAATTTTATATCAAAATTGAATGAAGGTATAAATATAAGAATAACAAGGGTAAATTGTAAAAAAAAAAAAAAAAAAAAAAAAAAAAAAAAAAAAAAAAAGTCACTATATTACCACAAAATTTTCAATTCGACACCAAACTATTATTTTTTTCGCAATTTTGTAACTATATTTATAATTTTGTTACAATAAAAATCAAATGACCGTTCTCCTTGTTCTCCCGGTAACAATTTTTTCCGAATTGCAATAAAGTCATTATGTTTATTGAAATTATGATTTTGACATCGGTCGAGAATTAGCCGACAGAGTAAAAAGGAAAGTTGTAGATTTTATTTTTACCTATGCATGTATATAAATAACGTCAAAAACGGAGCTCGTATGCGAAAGATATGGACGAAGCTTAGTCCCTACTTTTCGAGCGCGACGAATTCGATACAGTTTTGTAAATCCGAGATAGAATGAGAATTAGCCAACGGGGTTTAAATGAAAGTTATAGTACTCGTAAATACAAACGCGTGGATATAAATAACATCGGAAATGGAGCTCGTATGCTAAAGATATGGACAAAGCTTAGTCGTTACTCTTCGTGCACGATAAATACGATACAGTTTTTGTAAAATTGAGATAGAAGGAGAAATAGCCGATGGGGTCTAAATTAAAGTTGTAGTACTCATAAATACCAACGCGTGGATATAAAGAACGTAGAAAACAGAGCTTGTACGCAGAAAATACGGACGAAACTTAGGGGCTACTTTACTATAAAACTCCTATAAATAAAGGATGAAGCCTTCATAATTTCTTCACACCATAAGCCTTTCTTTCTCTCTCTAACTTCTCTCTAGCCTCCCTAAACCCCTCCCAAGTCTAGGGAACCTCCCTAGCATGAGAAGGAAGCCCTGAAGCGCCCGACGGCTCCGAGAAGAAAAGTTTTCGGCTCGGAAACGCTGCTCCAGCGAAGCCCGGTTTTTAATAAAAACCCGATGTAACTGAGTTACGCCTATACTATATTTAATATAGCTTTTATTTAAATATAGTAATGTTATTAGGACCTTATAATAATTATTTAGGGCTATTATTATGATTTATGTAAGTGTTGTTATAATATCTTTTTAACCACTCGTGGTACGGGGGATCCGGTTTGGAGGGCCGCTTGGGTTGTTGGATTCAAAAGTGCTTATATGCCAAAATGATCCTGCCCACCGGTGTTCCATGTCTGGCCTCGTCTGTATATAGTGGGTGAAAAGTATTGTGTCGCGCTTATATAATAGTAATAATAGCCATACTATTAATTAGTCGCGGTTAACGTTAGACTAAACCTTAGTGATGTTGATACAAGGTTTTTGTCGAAGGAAAAATTGTTTTGAGATAACGAAATGTTGTTCGAGTACCTAGTCACCACCTTTTTCAGGTGAATGCATAGTCTCTTTCATCTTACACATAGATACGAAGTGTTTTATTTAAATTACGTGTTGTGTGTACATATTGCCTGAATACTTGCTGTCTATATTTGATGAAAGATTTTTATACATGTTTTAAATGTTTTAAACTGTATACTTATTTTATATCTACAAAATGTATTGGGTAAAACATGGGTAGATGAATGATGAGGGATGAAAACTGATATAGAGGAACATTAGTAGTATGAACCTAGTGCCCTATAGGTGAACATTGGCAGCAATGGACCTAGTACCTTATAGATGAGCACTGGTAGCTGCGCCACAATGTGTAGATGTTTCAGATCTACGGTAAACTTCGTAGCAGTTGCGCTCTAAGGACAGTGTCGGCAGCTGCGCCTAATAGAGAGCCTCATAACCATGATAGTAGTGTTTAAAGATCAATACCGACAGAAGCATCTCATAGAAAATGTCACAATTCTGGCAGCTGCGCCTAAGTGATAATGTTAGTAGATGTGCTTGACAACTATGTCATTGAGAACGATGGATTTCATACCGATTCCTTAGGATAATCCTTAGGAATGAATAAACGAGGAATAGTTGAATCTTAGGGTAGAACCCTAAGGTTAAAGAATATAATGGGGATGGGCAATTGGGTTGATTATTTGACGTTTAAACATAATAATTATATTATTGTGGGTTGAAAACCCTATGTACTCACCAGGTTTCCCAACCTGACCCACTCCAACTTATTTGTATCACAGGTGTCGTTACGAAGCTACTTTGCACTGAGAGATTTAAAAGATATGTAGATCACTAGTGTAAATGAATGTAAGTTTTGTGTATGCTTATGTTTCTGTATTAACGATGACATCCCAAGGTTTTAAAACGAATAAAAATACATTTCTTCGGAAATGCTTTGATAGCGTATTTAACATGTTTTTCTGGGAACAAATTCCGCAACATTTTTATTAAAGGAGATTCTCTGATTTTTATAAATCATAAACAAAATCGGTATTTTCTAGCCGTGAAAATGGAGATGTCACAGTTGGTATCAGAGCATTAGTTTAAGTGAACTAGGAATATGGATTTATTTCTAGACTTAAACTTAGAATGCTAAGCAATGATTATGAGGAGTGTGTCTTAGGTAATACACCTGAATAGACACAATCACTAGCTTTTTTAGGGAAAATGTCTAACATGCTTTTATGTGCTAAATGATTTTTGATTCTAAATGTATGATTGGATCTATGGTTTGTTGCTGACCAGATGTGGAAACTTTATGTATTCAGATTTCTAAACGTTTAATTACAGTATTAGAAATGGCATGTAACTTTTCGGAGTGATAAAGAGATTTACACGTCGATCGTAAATAAAATCTTTCTTATCTAAATTCTCGTCGCTACACACCGAACGTTTAAATTGATGAATAGATCGAAATGGCAAGAACCCGCAGTGGAGCTGGGAATGTGAATGGAAACAGGAATCAATGTGATTGAGCAAATACCTGTTGTAGTAGCCGCTCCTGAGCCAATCACGATGGTCGGAGTGCAAGCGTTGATCCAGATGATGTTGGATCGTCAAATGGAGGAAACAAGGCGTTTACTTCAACAAACTCGAGACGAACTTATGATGCCTATTGAACAGCCCGAGCTGAATGACGGGCAGTCTGAGGAAGGAAACGACAGCAGGACCGTTGGTCAAGCTGATCCACCGGTGATTAGGAGGAACAATCAAGATGACGGAGTCGAGAGGAATGGATGCAAGTACAAATATTATCTAACTTGCAAGCCATCGACTTACACTGGGAAGGAAGATTCGATCGGAGTCATGGATTGGATCTCAGAGATGGAATTAGCCTTCATGACATGTGGTTGCAAAGGCAAGCTACAAACAACGTTTGAAGTAAGTCAATTCAGAGGAGGCGTTGTTCGCTGATGGAACACCCTGGGGAAGACTCTAAGCCCCAATGAGCCCATGCAATTGACTTGGGCAGAGTTTTTGGTGCAATTCAAGCGTAAGTACTGCTCAACCCACAACCTTCTCGAGCTAGAAAACCAATTCCTAACATTGAAGAAAGGAAGCATGTCCATCGATGAATACACTAACAACTTCATGGACAAAATGGAGTTTGCTTTGCGCCTTGTCCCAAACGAGCTGAAAAAAGTTGACAAGTACGCAAAGGGACTTTCCTGGGAGTATGCGATGCCGGTACATCAGGCACCTACTCTAGAGGCAGCTATCTAGGCTGCCAAGTCTGTTGAAGATATGATCAAGGGACGAGCCACCAGCAAGGTTGAAGTTGGCGATAAGAGAAAGTTTGAAGGATCCACAAGGTCCAACGAGAAGAGAAAATTCTCAAATTCTGGGGAAGGAGCACAATGGTGTGACATGTGCAGAAGGACGCACATTAGGAGATGCTCTAAAGAAATGACCTGCTTCAAATGCGGGAAAACTGGTCATTATGCCAATGAATGCACCACCAAGAGAGAAGTCTGCTTTAAGTGTGGTGAGGAAGGACACTTCAAGCAAGACTGCCTAAGGAAAGAAGAATCTACAAAGCCAAATGTGCCGCCAAAGCCGAAGACAAGAGCATTTGATATGATCCTTGATGAAGCAGATGATAATGCAAGGAATCAGGAATGAGAACTAATATTCGAAGATCAAGTTATAAAGTAGGCATGCGTTTAGTATCAGGAGGTGTAGCCTATTAGAGGCATAGTCTAGGGTGAACTTGAACACCTATGTAATCATTTCAAGAAATAATATAAAGCTTCGTTATGTTATCCGTTGTGTTAAATGATTATGTGAAATTCGTTAATGGTGACTTGTAAAACTGCGAGACAATACTTGGGATGAGTATAAGTAGGTGTGAATGGTAGTAGAGGCCTATGCTACCGGAAGCACAAGACTCACGCTTGGATCAGGGAAAGTCACAAGGTTACCAAGAAGCTAGTAATTAATGTCGTTTTATTCAAATATGTCATTACCATGGTTTCGGTAATGACTGAGAAGATTGTTGTTATTCAGACCCTACCGGTCATACCAAATTGAGTCCAACTACGACGAGTATGTTATGTGGTTCCGAGAACAAAGTTTGATGTAGCACCTAACTTAAGCCAGAAGAATTAATCAAAGCGATTAGTAGGGGTATCGTGATGGTTGCTTGTAGCTAGAAATGCTACCCTTTAAGATGAGATTAGAACATGAAGGAAAGTATAGTATGTTTTGGAAGACTCTAAGAGACCTGAGTCTAAGCGTTGCAAAATACGATGATAGGTCATTAGAATATGACACATTGTTCCATTGTAGTAATAAAAGAACTTATCTTCAGTTCGTATCCAATAAGGATCGATATTGTGACTTGAAGGTCATAATTTGAAGTCTAACATGAGATAGAGAGCAGGTCCAAGATCAGGCACCGCCTGCAGTCAGGAAGTCTTAGAGTTAGATACTCGTTCGAAGAAACATCAAAGTTATGGTTATTACTTAGGATGAAGAGATTATGTATGGAGTCATCATGTGAGCCCTATTTTGTTGACAATTCCGGGACGTAATCATCCTAAGGAGGAGATAATTGTAATGCCCGTAGATCCGGGCTAGTCAATTTAGAGATAATAGGGGTTGAAAATGACTTTTTGACAAAAGATTATTTAGAATAAATAATCTTAACCATGTTGTAGAATACGTCTCAAGGGTTCAGTACATATAAAGAACGCCGAAATCTGAGTTATAACGAAGAAGTTATGGTATGTCGAAGTTTTACGGCAAAACCGACACGACACCAGGAGACGTAAATAGTGAATTTACGATGGAGGACTTTTTAGCCTTAGAAATATAAAAAAAAAGTTTTGGTATACGTTAAACCAAGAACATACAAAAAAAAAAAGAACCCCCAAATCTGACTTCGTATGAGGAAGTTATGAATTTTCTAACATTTGGCATAGAAGTGCACGACCCGAAACTCGAACTTTAGTTCGAGTGGTTTTTGGCCTACGTGACCTAAATGAGAATTGAAGATCTCATTAATAGTAACTCAATGACAAAAAGACAGATGAAAACGGAGTCCATACGTAAAAGTTATGAATTTTACGCGGACATTTAACAGTGTAATCATCTGCTACTGTGAAATTTAAGATCGGTCGAGAATTAGCCGACAGAGTAAAAAGGAAAGTTATAGATTTTATTTTTACCTACGCGTGTATATAAATAACGTCAAAAACGGAGCTCGTATGCGAAAGATATGGACGAAGCTTAGTCCCTACTTTTCGAGCGCGACAAATTCGATACAGTTTTGTAAATCCGAGATAGAATGTGAATTAGCCAACGGGGTCTAAATGAAAGTTGTAGTACTCGTAAATACCAACGCGTGGATATAAATAATGTCAGAAATGGAGCTCGTATGCGAAAGATATCGACAAAGCTTAGTCGCTACTCTTCGTGCGCGATAAATACGATACAGTTTTTGTAAATCTGAGATAGAAGGAGAATTAGCCAACGGGGTCTAAATGAAAGTTGTAGGACTCATAAATACCAACGCGTGGATATAAAGAACGTAGAAAACGGAGCTCATACGCGGAAAATACGAACGAAACTTAGGGGCTACATTACTATAAAACTCATATAAATAAAGGATGAAGCTGTCATAATTTCTTCACACCATAAGCCTTTATTTCTCTCTCTAACTTCTCTCTAGCCTCCCTAAACCCCTCCTAAGTCTAGGGAACCTCCCTAGCATGAGAAGGAAGCCCCGGAGTGCCCAACGGCTCCGAGAAGAAAAGTTTTCGGCTCAGAAACGCTACTCCAGCGAAGCCTGTTTTTTAACAAAAACAAATTGTAACTGAGTTACGCCTATACTATATTTAATATAGCTTTTATTTAAATATAATAATGTTATTAGGACCATATAATAATTATTTAGGGCTACGATTATGAGTTATGTAAATTTTGTTATAATCTCTTTTTAACTACTCGTGGTACGTGGGATCCGGTTTGGAGGGCCGCTGAAAGAGTTTATCAGCTTTAAAGCTGGTGAGTTCATAAGTATTTTAGTGTCATTGTTTGTATGAAAGTGTTTATATGTACTTGATGTATAAGTTTGTAAATGTTTGTAAAGGTTTGTATCTCCTAGAAAATCCTATATTTTCTACTAAAAGTAGGCTTCTACCAAGGCATCAAATGTTTGTATGTATATCTCTTGTAAGAGTATGTATTTTCCCAATTCCGACTATCATTAACCAAAAATATAGCTTTTACATTAATGTTCATTGTGAGAAGATCACAAGTGAATGCAATGTGGAAATAAAATAGTATTGTAGTGTTGTATTAGGTAACTAGTGTTGTACTAACTACCTCAATCCAATTGTTAATTAAAGTACCATGTGATATGCCTGTACCATACTACTGACTAAAAACTTGAAGATGAAAGACGTCAGAAGAAATGACATTTGGCATCCGTAGACTTGCAAGTCCCACTGTAGCGAGCAGCAAGGTGTAGGATAGTCAATCCACTATAGATCTATACACAAACTCAACGCTCTCCACTTAAGGAGATTCTGGATACAAAATGAGCCATGACAGGTGATGCCATGCCCCGTTATGTGGCTCACATAAATGTTGTAACGTTCTTGTATATGTATTGTATGTGCTACTTGTATTGTATGTTCTATCTCTGTCTAATATGTATGTATGTTCTCTCTGTATGTTATTGTTTGTTTCTCGTCATAGTATGCTATGTTTGTTTCTCATCATAGTATGTTATGTTTGTTTCTCATCATAGTATGTATTGACTCATGTATGAAATGACTCATTGTATGTTTCACTGTTCTAGTAATAGTATTAGTAACTTCCTAAACTATACCTATTATAGTTTACTAGTAATGTTGTTTGAATGTATGAACATGAACATATACCTTTGCTGCCCAAAGGTATTAAACTGAATGAAGGAACTTTTATATCTATACACATATACATAATATATAACTAAGATTCAAATGACCTTGGGACAAATAACTGATACCCTAAGTCCACAACCAAACAAGGAACAGGAAGCAAGGCGAGCTATCAGTCCTAAGTCCTTTCAATCCTACTTATATAACTATATCTATATAGATATGCATTTGAAAAAGTATAAGTTTAAAAGAGTTTGAATAAAAAGTATTTAACATGTAAAAGCATTTGATAACCATTGAAGTAGTTTTGTTTGATAAAAGAGCTAATTGAATAGCAAATACTTTGTTTGATAGGTATTAATCATATGTGATTGATATAATAACTATAATGTTTCAACTTGTATTCCCCCCGCCCCCCATAAAAGCATTTAACATCATTTAAAGGATAGATTATGGGGTATGAACTCGCCTGTAGTGAGTGGTTTGGAAGAACGGATTGTATAGGATGCTAAGTGTCAAGTGAAGACTTGAGCACACACACGGATCCTATATAACATGTAATAAAACATATATGTATCCAATTAATCATTTAACAATTAATTAACCAAGTTAAGACACCCTAGGACATGGAAAACACTTTGATTCAAGTGCTAGAAGTACCAAGGGTTGCATCTAAGGGTTGTATAGCCACTTAAGGGAGTTTTCAGTTCAAGTGGTATGTTTCTTGGAGTTTTCGGTCCATATGGTTTTCGGTCCAAATGGTTGGCCGAAAACTCATGATCTTTGATGCATAAGGTGGTTTCCAAGGGCTTTCAACAATCAAAGAAGTGTTCTAGACTCAATACTAAGTATTAGGAAAGGCTTAAGGTCATTTTTTGCACCATTCATAAAGGTTTACGGTCTAAGGAGATGCACTAGACCGAAAACACCTTTGTTCTTGGATAAATGGATGTTTTCAAGGCCCTAAATCAAGTATCCTTACTAGATAACAAGTATAAGAGATAGATACTTACAATATGGAAGCAAAGAAGGGTGTTTTCGGTCCAAAACACTAGTGTGTGTTCTTGGTGTTCTTGGTGAAATGAAGAACACTTGAAGATCTAAGAAAATGGAATGATTTCACATATGAAATCATGTAAGATCACTAGATAATGGAAGAGATCAACTAAACAAGGAAGGAAACACTTACAATCTTGAAGATATTGACAAAAATTCGGATGATACTTGAGAGAGAATTGTTCTTGACCTGGAAATGGAAAAAGAATGGTAAAAATAACTAAGTGTCATTTATATACCCTTTAGGGTTTTCTGTCCAAACACTATTTGGGCCGAAAACTCCTAACTCTTGGAGTTTTGTGACTTAAATTTTGTACAATTAATTCTAAAGTATACTTCCTCTAATTATCTCTTGAAGTACTAGGCTTTAGAACACTCAAACTGACTCAAAAAAGCTTAAAAATTATCAGAAATAAATCTGACTTCTATTGAAGTGAATGGTTGTACAAGATAGAAATTTCGGGTTGTCACAGCTACTATTGAATCAGCGAAGAGAGGGATGGAAATAGGAATGCTTGTTTGTGGTTGAGAAGAAACTGGCGGAGGGCCAGAGGTAATTGTGTTAGAAGTAACAGTAACAAGTGGTGGTTGAGATGAAGTTGGGGTTGATTGGGTAGTGACAGGAGGTGGACAAGGTGCGATTGTAATTGGAATGGAGGTGTGAGTGGGAGAAGGTAGTGGAAATGGAATTTTATCATTAATATTTACCTCTTGTTATGGAGAAGGTGGAGGTGAATTACCACGAAGTGAACCCTCAGATTGAGAACATTCACTTTCCGGGCTTGATGAAGATGAGTTGGGCTATGGAGTCATCTTTCGTAGCTTTTGCTTCTTAGGAGTGGAAGGAACGACTCCTTGAGTCTTTCGCTTCTTAGGGGCTGGAGCAAGAGAAGATGGACCTTCTAGAACCCCTTTCTTCTTATCTCCCTTCTTGCCTCCCTTTTTGGGTGTATCAGCCTCGTCTAAGGATCGTTGCATCTCTGAAGTAAGCTCCCTAGGAACCGAAACAGGTTGCTTCTTGTACTCAATGATAATCTTGCTAGACCTAGAAACACACCTGTACATAGTCTCCAGAATAGACCCCACAAATAAAAACTTCGAATTATCAGCGATGATAATCTTCATAGTGTGGAAGGTGGCTATCAACGACATTAATAAGTCCACCATCACTAGAATATTGAACTTGTCAATAGACCGCTGCACTAATATCATCCAAAAACGTTCGCAAGGGATCTCGATGTGTCGAGACGAAGAATTCATACTCTGCACCAATTGAACCAACAACACTGAGCCATAATCAAGATTAATCCCATGGTAGAGGCCATAAAGGATTGTCATAAACAATTTGCTGGGATTAATGACGTTTCAAATTCACGCGCCTTTTGTTTCAAATCTTATGCATTTTGCCCTAATGCTTCATATTCCAAGTAAATAAACTAAGCACCTTTCGCCTTTTGAAATACAAGACCACCATAGCATCGAGAAGCGAAATTGTGAATCTAAAAAATACGATAAGTACAACGAACTAGATTTTTGGAAAATCATAAAGATCTTCGTGCAAGATTGTGCCAAAGACAAAGAAATAAAAACAAGTTACATCTGTGGGATTTAAGTGATGTCATTAGAGACATGAAAATGTGGATCCCGGGCACGAATCGCTTATTTCAAAGTCAAGAGAGACTAAGAAGTGCTTGTGTGGTTTCCCGTTGAAGTACGATCAATTGTTTGTTAAGAAACATTGAAAGGAATCTTTTAATTACGACTTTAAGGGTGATTTTCGCTTCAATCAAACTATGAAACTTGACATAAGTTTGAAAGTTGGTTGAAGTACTTGTGTGGCCAGTGTAGCCAAAAACATCAAGTAGGTTTGAAAATATTTCAGTGACATGGGAACATTTTATAAATCTCAAAAACAAAAACGAAATTGGATATTTTGGGAAGAAATGTCTTAGTTTCAGAACATTCCATAAAGATCTCGCAAAAATAAAAGATATTTCATGGTACAAACCATAATGGCTTTCGTTAATTCATGGGTGAAAATCTAGAACTTTCAATGGTTCGCCGTGAATTCATTGTGGAGTTGGATTTTGGGTCTCACTTAGTACGTGGTAAAATGAAACTAAGATCATTAACACAGATGTTGTGTAACCATAAACCTCAGTGGTAAATGCTGAGAGTCTCAAAGGTTACATTAATAAAAACGAAATTAATGGAGAAAAGTGTTGAGGTGGTATAAGAAACGTGAGTACCTCTGCTATACAAAAGTGGCCAAGCAGACAACTCTTAACTCAATGTGAGAAGAGTAAGGTAGCTCATGACTAATGTGAATTTAGCAGCCTGAATGGGAAGAAAATATTTGTATATACCGAATAAGTAAGGCTTCACATAGAGTCGTTGAGGCTTTAGACAACATACATCAGCATGCTTCTAGGGACACTTAGCTAATACAAAGATAAATAAGTTTATACCTGCCCCATCAAGCGAATTAGAGTAACTCTAGATATGTTGTCAGAAGTTTCGCTATTATCTACTGTTGGTATTTTAAATTTTTGTGAAAAAGAAAAGAAATAAAACTAAATACAAAGCAAAAATATGCTTGTTATCTTTAATTTTTCTAAAAAAGAAGTAAAAAAAATAGAAAGAAAAGTAAAATATTTTTGGATTGTGGTTTTTCTAAAAAGGAAATAAAAACAGAACATTAAGATACGCTTAAACGAAATAGTAGACATAATGTACAAAAAGGATACATGAGTTTCAAACAAACAAGAAAGTCGATTAATCTACCGAGAGTTCGCTTATAGAGAATGAGTGAAGCGAATTGGAGCGAGAGTTCGGTCCATTACGTGTCCCGAGATAATCGGAAACAAAATAGAGCGAGCGTTCGCCTCAGTTCACTTTGCAAATACTTACAAGGCAAAAACGAAGGTGATTCTCATGAAAGCGAAGGTGGTTTTGGAACAGATTTAGCTTCCATCATTCCTAAGCCTTGGAGTATTCTATTAAATGATGCTTCATGCAAGGCTTTCATGAATATGTCATCTAGTTGATCAGAGGATCGTACGAAGTGTATTTCAACGTTGCCATCTTCTACGTGATCCTTGATGAAGTGATACCTCAGTGCGATGTGTTTTGTCTTTGATTGTTGCACCAGATTATGAAAAATGTGTATAGCACGTTCGAAATTGCAATAGAGAGGGATTCGTTTCATGTTTAGGCCATATTCTCTTAATTGTCTTTGAATCCAAATGACCTCTGCAGAAAAAGATGTAGCAAGTATACACTCAGCTTCGGCTGTAGATAAGGATACACATCTTTGTTTCATGGACTGCCAACTGACGAGTTTGCCATCGAGAAATTGACACCCGCCAGTAGTGCTTTTTCTATCTAAACCACATCCTCCAAGATTAGCATCTGAGAATGCTTGAATGAAGAACCCTGATTTTGTTGGATACCGTTTGCCAAGAGATGAGATTCGTTTCAGGTATCTGAAGATGTTCTTAACTGCCACCATATGAGGTTCACATGGATTTGCTTGGAACCTAGCACAATAACTAATGGAAAAATAATGTATGGTCTACTAGCTATTAGATACATCAATGACCCTATCATATGACGATACAAAGTCATATCAGCAACTGGTTTTTCCAGATATGGTGTTAGTTTCATTCCGAATGCCATTGGAACTTTTACTCTTGGATCTCCCATCATGCCAAACATCATCAGTAAGGTTTTGGTGTAAGCCTCCTGATTTATGAAAGTGGCTTCTGGTCCCTGTCTAATATTCAGTCCAAGGAAAAAGTTAATTGGACCTATTAAACTCATCTCAAATTTAGTTTCCATCAACTTGCGAAACTCAGCTGTTAAGCTAGGATTCGTAGAACCAAAGATGATGTCATCAACATAAATTTAGACGATCATTAGGTGGTCACCCTCTTTCTTGCGAAAGAAGTTTGGGTCAACCGAACCTTGTTTGAATTTTGACATTTTAAGAAAGCGATTTAGGGTTTCATACCAGGTTCTAGGCGCTTGCTTTAGACCATAAACTACTTTGTCCAAAATGTAGCAGTGATTGGGAAATTTCTAGTTCACAAAACCTGGTGGTTGCTCGACATATATAGTCTCTTCCATTTTTCCATTCAGGAAAGCACAATTGACGTCCATTTGAATCACCTCAAAATTCTTGTGTGCTGCATATGCTAGGAAGATACGAACAGATTCTAACTTTGCTACTGGAGTGAAGGTTTCTTCCTAGTCGATTCCTTCTTCCTGACAATATCCCTTGACTACTAGTCTCGCTTTATTTCTTATCACTTTGCCTTCTTTATCCACCTTATTGTGAAACACCCATTTTAAACCAAAAACTGATGCATCCGGTGGAGTTGGTATTAATCTCTAGACCTTGTTTCGCTCAAATTCATTGAGTTCATCTTGCATCGCTTGCACCCAATCAGGTTGATCAAGAGTTGTGTTGACGGTTTTGGGTTCAACCTTCGAAACGAATGAATTGAACATACAATATTCCACCTTAGAGAATAATGCATTTTGCTTCTCTTTTAACTGAGATCGTGTGAGGACACCAGAAGACGATTCACCTATGAATTGAGCTTTTGGGTGATCTCTGGTCCATTTCGTTAGTGTAGGATAATTGAGATCATAAGAAGGATCCAGTTCAGCATTTACTTCTTCGAATTCAGACTGTACATCCGAATCATCATTCGCTTCTCTATTCTCCCCCTCGAATGATGATAATTCTTCCCCCTCAGGTTCAAAGTACTCCCCCTCAACTGGATGTTCATGGGTAATGCTTGGAAATGGATTCTCCCCCTCGAAAGGCACATTAGGTTTAGAAGACGAAGATGAACCCTCCCCTTGCATTGGTGTGTTTTCTTTTGTTGTTTCTCTTGAACTTGGAGGTTCGTTCGAACTAGGAGGTTCGTTTGAACTATGAGGTTCATTCTCCATATCTTTCACAACATCGTCGATAATTTTCTTGAATTCATCTTCTTTATTGTCTGTTGCTTTAGGTTCAAAGGAAATGGCTTTTTTTGGTTCATCAAAGAGAAGCATAAACTCATCATATAGAGTTGAGATAGGAACCGTTACTGGACTTGGCTTTGGAAAGATCTCTTCCGGTAGACTCTCGCTCTACTGAATTTTCTTTAAATAGTTATCATCAAATGTGACATAGTAGGTATCCTCTATCTTCTTTGTGCGTTTGTTGAGAACCCTAAATGCCTTGGAATTCAGCGCATACCCCAAAAATATACCTTCATCAGCTTTTGCATCGAATTTGTTCCGGTTTTCCTTTGAATTAAATATGAAACACGTGGAACCAGATACGTGGAAAAACTTAACGTTAGGTTTGCTCTGATACCAATTGTTATGAATAAAATCCTCTTAGATCGAATAGATTCTAACAAGTAAAGTATTAGCGCGATATGAAAACAAGAACACAAGATAGATCAACAGGTGTCGAATGATTTCATATGGAGTAAGAGAGAATCGCTTGTTCAGAAAGGATCTAATTTGGGAAAAGCATGCAGTTGCAATAGCATCAGCCCATAAATGCAGAGGGAGGGAAGCAATGGTAACCATTGTTCGAGCAACTTCACACAAGAAACGGTTTCGTCTTTCAACTATGACATTCTGTTGTGGGGTATAAGGAGCATAAATATTGTGTGTGACTCCTTTATCAGCCAGAAATTCTTCGAAGTCTTGATTTTTAAATTCCATCCCATTATCACTGCGAATATTTCGAACCAGTTGTTGCAGTTGATGCTCAACTTTCTTTATAAAACTCTTGAGTGTAGGAGTTCCCTTAGATTTCTGTTTAAGAAAGAACACCCAAGTGAAACGTGAAAAATCATTTCCCCCAACCAATTGAGAAACACTAATCAGGTTTTCCTGTAATCCTTCCACACAAGACACCTTTCATATTGAGAAATATCTGTTTGATATCATCCCATAACCTTTGATCGTTCCAAACGAGTTGATGCCATACTTTACATTTCCCCCATCTTTTAGAGCACGAAACTCCCTCAACTCTTCCTTTCTTCCTATCATGTGACGTGAACAGCCACTATCAATGTACCATTCGTTGTCGAACTGCTCGTCACGTATAACCTGCAAAAATTAAGCAGATTTAGGAACCTAAAGTTTCTTGGGTCTTTGTGAGCCTTTTACAGAAAGTGGAAAAGTAATGGAGCGATCAATCATATAAGTTCGTTTAATCAAGGTTGTTTCATCCTTATTCTTTATTGTGAAAACTTTGATTTTCGTCTTATCATAGTTAGTATTTTTTTTTTGACGAGATCTTTGTTATCTTTCATAGGGTTAGTTGTCGACTTCTTATTTAGGAATTCAGAATCTGAGAATTGTTTTCCCTTTCCTTTGACATCCTTGACAGATGCTTTCATTGTTTGAGAATGGTGAGTATTGAGTTTCTTAACGAACTTCTTAGAATATGATGATTTGTCAGCGAAACTTCCCTTTTGTTTTTGGGGACCACACGAATGACAGTGTGAACACTGTTTGGGATTCGCTTGCGAACTTGCTTTCGCTTTTTGATTGGAAGCTTTTTGTTTGAAAATGTAGTTAGAGTTTTGGGATTGCCAAAAATGTTTCCTTTCATTGATATTCTTCTGATATCTCCGATTCCTCTGACGTTTTTGCTCAGCAAGTTGCTTTGAAGATTTGTGAAAATTCGTCTTTCGCTTCGATTCACTTGCACGAGTTTCGCTCTTTCCAGAATGAGCTTCGCTTGGACATTCCTTAGTATGACTTGGACTACCTTTTTCAAAACTTGAAGGCTTATTTATTGGCTCAGCCACATAACGTCCTTTAACTCTCCAGGAGGTTCTTTCAGATAAACCCATCGTTTCGTCTGCATTATCAATTGGTGCAGACCAGAAGAATTCATCACAACCATCTATGTTGTCTTCATTAACAATGGACGTTAGTTCGATGGTATCATTTTTGTCAAGTCCTCTAGTGGCGAATACTTGATTTGGTACAGTTTGGACTTTTGGAAAAACAGTTGCTTTCGTTTTAAGTGTTTTTGGATGATTTTGAGAAATCCGAGCAAAATCAACTGAATTTTCAGAGATAAGGACTTTTACAGGTTCATGTTCTTTTTCATAAACTCAAAATAGTCAACCTCATCCTCTACAGATATTTCTCTCATATCACTGTCCTTGTCAAATTCAGATGTATTTTCAAGATTGATTTTATTTTCTGAACTTAATTTGGAACTCAATGAGTCAATTTTTGTATAGTTTCGGTCTTGATTTTCAACCTGTCAGTTTCATCAAGCAAGTTTTTCAACATGTCTTTATGGTCTTTGGAATTAATAAAAGATTCAATTTTGTGCAATCCAATTCTATAAGCTTCAGAGGTTTCGTCTGAAGAGACGATAGATTCACACTTGTAACAATCAACATCAATCTTGTCTTCCTTGAATTCAAGGAAAGGCAAGATCATTTTGTGAATCTTTTTACCTGTTTCACAATCTAAATGAAACTCAGTAATGTTTGAATAAATTCGTTTAGAAATCAAACAAAAGATGTTTCTTTGTTTCAAAATTTTCAAATTATCTCTCTGTAGATAAATTGATTCATCTCTAGACCTAGACAACTCGGACTCTATCTTCTCAATCCACATCCTTCGCTCCTCACTCTTGGATGACTTCCTGCTGATTTGATCAGTTAGGTTAACACTTGCTAGACGAGTTTGTTTAAGACTATTACTTATACTTGAAAAGGTGAATTTTAGGTCATTTAATTCAGTTTCATAGTTAGATACAGGTACATTAAGAGATTCAAGAATGGTGTGTACCTTTTTGATCAATTGATCACACTTATTGATTTGCTCACCAACAGGTTTCATAGCAAAACACTTGTCATCTCCTCTTCCCTTTGCATTCTTATATCCACTATCAGTTGATATGCCATTGATCACCATCAAACATCTATCAACGAACTTTGAGATTTCTTCTTTTGCAACGAATGCCCTGCCATGTGTGGGCTTGTGAACTTCCTCATCCTCTGAGTCAGTTGAGCAAATCTCCACTCCTCCAAACTCTTCCTCAATTGTATTTTCCTACACAATTAACGCAGGCATTGAGTTATCATTAGTCTTCTTCTTCTTAATATCATCCATCTTATGCAAATAGTAAGCCTCATCATCCTCTCCTTCTTTCTTCTCATTCAGCCTCCTTAGCATGCACTCCTTGGCCAAATGATTTTTTCCATGACAATAGTTACATTCATAGCCTGAGTCACCAACCAGCTTGCTTTCCTTCTTCTCTTCATCCTTTAGAGGAGTGCTTTTGTTCTCCTCCTTCGCTTTCTCGGAGCTGTAACTTCCCTGCCTGTTTCGATTCTTAGTGGTAAGGATTTCTTTCTTGCAAACCGTTTGGGGTTTGATATCATCAAAACATATTCTTCACTCTTCAAATCATTATCAGAGAGATCTGTGTCTGCTTTTCCTCTGCAACACCCTTTCCTTTCGAAATGAGAGCCGAGGACCCCATACCGAACACAACTTTCATTTCTTTTGTCACTTCACTTTCATGTGAATTAAGAATGCCAACAAGTTTGGTGAATGAATAACTCTTGAACTGTTCATGTGCTGTAACAGTTGAGACTACTGCCATCCATTCATGTCTAAGACCATTCATGAATTTCACCTTCTGCTCGATCACCTTTTGTTCTATTCCATGCTTAATCATCTACTAAGAAGATGATTGTATTTGTTGAACGTCTGGCTAAGATTCTCTTTTGGATTTTGTTTGAAGCCACCAAACTCCGAAAGCAGGAGTGTTTGGGTGGAATGTTCGAGATCAGCATCTGTGGAATAAAGCTCTTTAAGCCTTTCCCAAATTTCTTTCGCACTGTCACAGGAGCTCACAAAGCGGAATGTGTCAGACTGTAGAGCGAACTTCATAACTCTCATTGCTTTAATGTTACTGATGAGTTTGTCTTTCTCATCCTTAAGAACCCCCTTCATATCAATGAGCAACTGGTTGTATTCCTTCTGAGTTTTAATGATTCTTTTGGTTTCAGATTGAACACAAGGACCCAAAGTAATCGCTTCCTAGATCAAATATCCATTGCCTTCTAATCCAAGAACATAGTCTTCAAAATGAAGAGCCCATACTTAATACTCGTGAGGATATAGAATCATAATTCTTGTGGTTGAACCTATGATGTTTGAGATGTTGATTGGACTGGATTGAAAATCATCGTGCAACATTTTGACTTGTTTTTCTGTACCTGTTAAGAATTAGACTTGTAGGATCGTATTAGGGTAATATCAAGATCACAGAGTGGCGTCAACAAAGTAATGATGGCTCCAATAGATTCGATAATAGTGGAAACCCTAATGATTTCTTCAACCAGAAGAGATGCATATGATTTACACAGCCTCCTGCTCTGATACCAATTGTTAGGAATAAAATCCTCTTAGATCAATTAGAATCTGACAAGTAAAGTATTAGCATGATATGAAAACAAAAACACAAGATGGATCAACATGTGTCGAATGATTAAAAGACACAACCTCAGAAGAACTCTATAAAGAATTACTACTGTAGAGGTATGCTAGCGTTACAAAGAAAAGATCGATCAAAAACCTTAACAACTACGGTGAATGCATGCACTATAAATAATATAACCCTAATAATAAATACGGTTGGACAGGCCCAAATCGTGTATATAACGGATTAAGTAAATAGTCCAATGACGTAATCTATTATACCCAACACCCCTAAGTACCAGACCAATCTAAAAACTCATATCTTGATAACCAAAAAAAAATTCTCAAACTCATTATGTCCAAGATCTCCTTCCTCCATGTTGACCTCCCACTAAATTGAGATATAAACTCCTCAATCGACTACCGAGATTGGAAGTCTCATACCTCCCACCACTGACCACAAAGTCATCCCATTCTAAATGTGATGAAATATCTGGCTCAGTAAAATTTCCAGCAATTCTCTCCCACTCTATCATAACCACACGAGCCTCGCCCACGGGTCTCACCTAGTCTGCACAAATCAAACGGGCCATGCCCACAGGTCTCACCCAATCAAGTGCCATACAGGCCTAACCTCGCCTCGGATCCAATGATCCTCATACCATAACAAGGAAAGTACTCCAATAATATTGTCTACCTCGACCCAGGCATATGTTGATCCTCTTTCAGCCCAACGACCACTCCTACCATGGCCTACTTCATTATGGTGAATGTTGTGACTACCTTGCAGACTTACAACACTTCCCTACCCTCCTATCATCCTTATCCATGCTATAGTTGCCCCATAGTCTTACAACAGTTACACAGTTCCATGGACCCAACCCATGGTGTTACTATCCATCTACCATACAAACCATAATCATCATGAGTCAAACTTGCATCCGACTATACCCCAGTCAAGTGTTCGGATCATGCTTCAAACCCTAAATCCTTCATCAGACAATAACATGAAAAGAGGCTCTAACATAACCCCAAAACCAAAATCCATCCACAAGTCAGACATGCATTACTACGAATGTGTCAGCATTTCATTGAAAGCATCTGAACCTCCAACCTTGTGAAACCTTTATCCAAACTGCCACTTGAGCTGGCTTCCCCTTCGACTAGGATGTAGAACTTTTCCTAGTTTGCACCTGATTATATCCAAAGAAATTCAAGCGGTTCTCCCCCACATGGATTCGAATACGCTTTTCCAATCCACAAGAATTGATGGATTTCCAACTCATCTCACATCCTTACACTTCAAACTGTCGACATTCTGAGCTTACAAGAACTAGTGTTCCATTACTAGCCAATCTTAACGATCACACACACATTCCAAACCAAATGAATACTTACTGAAATCTCTGCAAGTTCAATAATCCCAAGCACTTCCCATGATACATCTCCAAATCTATGAGTTATTTCAGCTCGTGACAAAGAACCATAACCCTTGACCGGAATGGACGGATCACCAATCCAACTACCCAATCACTGAAGGATCTCTTCATTCTAACCATATTCAACGAATATGGTTCTAAAATTCCTTTGTCAATTCTGGCATCTGAACAGACCCATATGACCTCCATCATTATCCACTTGCTACCGCCCCTTCCCTAGTAATGGTAGCGATCGGATCCCAAGTCGTTCCATAAACATCTTCCATCTCTACTGTGTGACGCAACACTTTTGAACTCTAACTTTATAGTCGAACTAATCACTCTAATTCAATTTCTGATCTTCTAAGCGGTACCCGTAAATTTCTTTCACCAATGTCTTATAACAACTATTTGACAATCCATTCCAACTCCACTAGATGTGTCCCACCCCTAACTCTCGGCATGCAGACATGGCATATAACAATCTTTGATAATATAAACCAGGAAATTATAGAGAAACTAAACCAAAAATAATGCCTTACATATACAATCACATGAATCAAGGGTACATATATACGAATAATAATGTGTGAGGAAAACAAAAGAAAAAACATACCCACGACAGCATCTGATGAAACTATGGCATCCCCTGTCTGAAACTGAGACGTTCGGCTCCTTACTGTTAGGGCTCCTGCCCTGCCCTCACGACCGTTAGTGATCCTCAAAGTAACTAGAGCAGGTGCAGTCACTACTCCACCACTCAACATCATATAATCGGCCTTCTTATAGCCCACCTGGATGTAATGAAAACACATCAGAACCGATCTACATGGGGCAATCCCTACTGAAATGACCCATCTAACCACAATTGAAACATCCCCCACCTATATCCCTACAACCTCCATCATGGGTCCTCCCACACTTTTCTAAACGGCCCTAGCCCTGTTGGCTTCCCAAACTTGAATCTTAAGTCTTGGGCCTCTTCGCCTAGCCCATTGCGATTTGAATCTACTCTGGATTCTTCTTCCCGAGGTGCTCCAAATCGATCTCTCACCCTCGAGCTATAAAAATCATATCATTTAGGGTCTCACACCTTGACAAACTCACAAACTCCCCGATGTGCTCGCTCAACATATCATGATACCTTACCTTCTTCGTCTCTTCATCCGCTGCATATTGTGGAACCAACAAGGCCCTTTCTCGAAACTTGGCAGTGATTTCTGCCACAGTCTCAGTTGTCTGGAGAAGGTCCTGAATCTCCCTTTCCAACTGCGGCACCTCAATAGCTTGTGCAAACTCTGCCCTAAACCGGGTCACAAACTCATCCCAAGTCATCGTTTCCTGGGCTTCGCCTCCTAAAGCGAAGTCTACCTCTTCCCACAAATCTCGAGCTCTGTGTTTTAAAAGAAAGGAAGCAAATCTAACCATCAACCCTTAGGGTAGAAACTCGTCCGGAAAACGTTCACCATATCCGCTAACCATTTCCTACTAGCAATGGGGGGTACTTCTTGTCAAAGAACTTGGGAGTTCCACAAGCATGAAACTCATGGAAGGAAAGAGTGTAGCTCCCATAATAGCCATAATCTCAGTGCGTAACACACCCACACGCTCATCCAAAATCTCCATAATCCCCTCTTTGACCGTTCTAAATATTACAGGAGTCTGTTCTAAAATACCGCGGGTGATCTATGACGAGATGAAGTCCTGCATCCGCTCATCAATCGACTCAGTACCTACACCTAATCCAGAACCAGAACCTGAACCTCCCCCATGTGTGTGCATCACCATTCTGAAAAAACAATCATACAAATGATCATAATATTCCCAAGAATCCTCATCCAACAAGATTCCTAGATTCTCTATGACTCTCCTTGATTTGAGTATGGATCTTGTGCTTTAAGTAGTATGGGCGCAATACTACCTTCCACACCTATCCATACTTTCCTCAAGAATTATCCCGAATCCTCCACGTCACCTTCTTAAAATGGTAATCCAAGTACTAACTAAACATCACAACCAAACCCACTACGACACTTCTTAGGCTCTCCTAGGTTCCCAACCTCACCCTGCCATCAACTGCTGAAAAACTCCTAATAATGTCATTTAACCACTTCATGAATACAACCACATGCAACAAAGCTTAGATAATCCATCAAGTCAAAGAATTAACCCTACATTGGTTAGACTCAAACGAGAGTTATACAATATAGTTAAATCCATCACTCTGAGATTATTTAAACTTTGCAAGACGTGACTTGACATATTCACTTAATAGTTAACTTACATCACAAAAGAGTTCCACAAAACACAAAGCAAGAAACATTCATGCAGTAACACTCCAAGACATAGAACAAACAAGGAACACCCAAAGCTCAGTTACTATAACCCATGCTAGGAACTTCGATTCTTACTTCCGGTTGCCTTATGCATGCAAATTATACACAATAAATGATCAAATAGACTGTCGAATAAAAGACTCTATCCTAGGACCACCACTAAATGAGGTGAAGGGTTTTGGAGTATATCTACATCCTATGTGATCATGCAACCCTAATTGCTTTGGATCTAAGTTTTCACTAGTTGTACATGCAATAGAACACCAAAGCAATAAACCCTAGTTCTTGAATACAAAAATTGAAATTAGGGTTTAGAAGTTTACCTTGAACTTATCTTGTAGATCCTTGACTTCTAGAAGCTTAGTGCCCCAAATTTTGCACCTCTGATGTGCCACAAACACACTAGAAAAGGATGAGAGGAGAGAGGAGGGAAGGATCTTAAGTTTTCGGCTAGGGTTCTCTAAGAAAGCATAAGGCCCGAAAATCATAAGCCAGAGGTTCCTTCTATAGCTGAGGGTTACTATGGTTTCAGGAGGAAACCCTAATTTGTTGCTTAAGGCTTAAGAAACCCATGGACTTCTTACCAGTAGGCCTTGGACGTATTCTATAGGGCATCCTATTGAATTTCATTAACTCGTAATTAAGGAGTCAATCAGCCCAGTTTAACAACTATCAATGATTTGCAAAACCACCCATGTACTTTTAATCAGTTCCTTTAATCCCAAAATTAACTCCAAATTAATTTATGATTAAATACTAATTAAATAATATGATTTCCTATTAATATATTATTCTCATAATACATTAATAACTCATTCATTAACCTCTCTCTCCAAAAGTCATCCTGTCAAGTTGCTAGAGTGAAAGCAACCCAAAATGATCATGCTACTATCAAATCAAGTACATACCAAATATAGTTATGGACTTAGACACCTAATCCAACACGAGGAATAGGAAACAAGGCCAAATCAGTCATTCTAAGGCTATATGATCCTAATCGTATACAATTTTTAAAGCATATACTTAGCAATTACTTCTACCAATACATATTCCTACTCATAGAAACTACTGTTCCCTAGGCTACAAGGCATCACATATTTGGCCAATCTATCATGCAGTTCCTGGAAGTATGTTGAGCCTTATCCTAGCATGCAAACATTCATATCATATAACATCTCAACATGTATGGGTATTCTTGGAATCACTTACTTGAGCTCGGCCGATTGCACACATCACACCCCTTTTTCTTTACATATATCTTTTTAGAAAATTGTTTTCTATTAAAAAAATTACCAGCACCTCGGTTTTGAGTTCAGTCACACCCGAGAGTGTGCCCGAATCCCTCAAACAAAGGCTCTTATACCAACTTATAACATCCTAATAATTAAAAGGTAAAAATTTCATTTTTTTTATTCAACCACAAACACCATTTAGCCTTTTCAATCATTCAAAACTATATTAGAGTACAAATACTTATTATAGTACAATCCCAAAATCAATAAGTTGCAGAAACATGGATGGATGCGTTGCGATCAAACCGGGCCCATACCTTTCGAACCGAAAGTACCTGAAACCATAACCATGAAAACCATAAACACAAATCTTACTGCGTTCCCTAAAATACCGCATACCATACATATCATTTGGCCTATCCCGCATATTGGGCCCAACCCACCATAATGGGGCTAGCCCTTCTAAATCCATGGACTTAATCCGACATACAATGTAAGAGTCGCAGAGACAGCTAGCACCCTACATAACATATAGTGTGCCTAGCCCTTCCTGATCCATGGGCCTAGCCCAACATACAAATGAGCCTAGCACATCATATAATGGGCCTAGCCCAATATACAATGTAAGTGTCACAAAGACAACTAGCATAACATATCCTAGTAGGCCGACATTGGTGCCTTCGACCCACAGGTACAGTGAGGAGACTTACCTAAATCACAAAGTTGATCTCAGCTAACTGTTCTCCTACTAAAAGATGGGTTCTCGACACCTCCTATCAATCCACACAAGGTAAACCCTAAGTCTACCTTCTAAAAATAGAATCTTGACCAAAAGTCAAACCAAAACAAAAGCCAACATTTAAAGTCAAAGTCAACAACCCATAATATCAACTATCCACCCTCACGTTGTGACCAGCCCTTGGTCACGTCGTGAGATCTCACACGATCCGATTCCAACTCATCCCGACTCACCTTGGCAAACTCAGTCAAGAAAAGTCAATGGAGCTGACCTCATGTTGTGAGCATGCTCCTCTCACGTCATGAGCTCCAAGAAGCTAACCATAAATACGGCCATTCAACCGTCATGTTGTGACACCCAAGTCTCACATCGTAAGAACAGTATGAAGCCAAAAGTCTAAATTTTAATTCCATAATCCATTAAGCCTTATACTCAATCTATCTAGAAGCTCTTATAACTTCTTAATATACTAGAAAGTTGAAGCTTTTAAGAAATATATGTCCAATAAATTTCTAGCTCTCATTTGGGTCAAAATTTGAAGAAAACACATCCAACTTTCATGCAAGGTCCCAAAAGTCAACCATTCCCTAGATCTGAACTTCAAGACACTCCTAAGGCCCTCATAACCCATAAAGTTACCAACTTTATGGTTTCCATTCATCCAAAGTTGCTCAATCAAGGAGAAAAGTGGGACAAAACTTAGATCTAGCCTCATATAACCATAAGGATAGAAGCTTTGACACTTACAAATGTCCAAAAACAGTGCAAGGTGATGATGATGATTCCTTGCAAGCCTCCATAAAAGATCACCTTCTTCTTCTTTTTTTTCTACTTCTTCCACACCAAGAAAGCCTCTAAAATCACCAAAGATGAAGCAAGGATGGATACTAGGGTTTACCTGAGGTGAAAGAGGTTTTGAGGCTGATAAGAAACCCTAAAATGAGGTTCGAGATGCTTAAATACTAAGGAAAACCTATAATATCATGGGCTTGGGTTGCAGCAGCACTCACGTCGTGAGCCTCTATGTCTCACGTCGTGAGACCAGTCCCGAACAAGAGTTTTTCATGCAACCCATCTTACGTCGTGAGCCTCTAAGTCTCACGCCATGAGGCTTCCTTTTCTTCCAAAATCCGACCTTTGGACTCCTTAAAGCCCTAATTCTATTCGTCCAGGAAAACGGGTGTTACAAGTATAATGATTCTCTTGATTTTTAGATTTATGCAGAAGTGTTAGCTAGTCGTTGGTATTAAGTTCGGTTGTTCGAACAAAATGCAGTTTTGAATTGATTAAAACTTTCAAGAGGCGCTGCATCAACCAGATGTGGGGTCATTTACTTGCACAAATAAGGTATTAAAGAGTGCATTTAAAAGAAATTGCAAGAGAAAAGATCATACACGAGAGACGAGAAGAGTGTTTCCCCAACACAACTTGAGTCAATTATAGTTCAAGTTGAGATACACAATTCACGATGAGAAAATTTTCCAAAACATAGAAATCCTATTTAAGACTACAAATAGCTTTGCAACTATCTATATCACGCCGCAATCACTCTTCGAAAAACTCAAATAAATGAGCAACATTCAGAAAGATTCATTTTTGAAGCTCCTAGTTAACCATAAGGAATACAATGTAATTGCCATGTGACGTATGTACTTTAGAGTCCTAATGAGAGTGGAAGAGACATACAATTCAATTTCAATATTTCAGGATCAACTAAGCACCAACAATCGAAGAAACCCATTTGACTTGGATTTAACCTCTTTCACAGGGAGTCTATTCCCTTTCATCTCCCTTGTTTGTTCTTTAATCTATTAAGTATATATCAAGGGCATTGTATGATTTAAGTGTGGGGAAGGAGGTTACATGTTAAATAAATGATTAAAAATGTTTAAAAGGTATATAGATGAAATTTAAGTCGAAATAAATTAATTATTAAATGATGTTAATAGAGTTATGTAGGATAATGTGAAATAAATCCTAAGGTTTTATTTATTAGATATGTTATAGTATATCTATGGCTTTCTAGTTTTACTGAAATCATGAAACAAAAATGTGAACTTATGTGGTTTGAGGGATACTATATATTTTGCATTGTTTGTTGAAATAAACCCACACCTAAAAATATATTTTAACCAATAAAAGTTGATGTCAAGTTTCCAATTAGGATATAAAGGAAGGAAAGAAAAGTTCCAAATGTGAAATAAGTAAACTGTGGAAATATTAAAACTTTCTAGGTGAGCTCAAAAGGAGAATTCAGTATGTGGCCTTTATAATTCGAGATAGTAAACCCTTAAGGAAATTTAATATCTGGTGTCCATTAACCATCTAGTAAAGGATCATCGGTTAGAATTATCGTTAAGTGGATTGCATCAAAAGTCATGGACCTCTTTTAATGGCCTTTTGGAGGAACAATAACACATATCTAAAAGTCTCTCATAAGCTAGTAAATTTGGTAATATATGCAATAAAATTATATCAAGGGGAAAGTTATGTACCAAGGAAATATGGAAAGTGGTATATCAAATATAAACATCATTATGGCATAGCATCTAAAGTATGAGAACTTGATAAAAATACCTTGAGGTTATGGAGTTCTTAATAAGGGTACATTCGAAAGGATGCAAAAGTGCATATTGTTTATACTAAGTGGGGAGCATTTATGAAGATTGTGAGTATTTAAAGTTAGGAATTTTTTTCACATTTAAGCACAGGTATGCGTATCAAAGTTGAATAAAATTGGTGGGTTTATAATAGAGTTATCATATGTAATGAAAAATATAAATCTAACTTAATTTATTCTATATTTTTCCTGAGGATAAGCAAAAGCCAAGTGTAGGGTAATTTGATGTCCTAAATTATACATATTTTAAGAGACATTGTATGGGTATTTTTATAATTAAAATAAGAAAAAGGTGCTTAATTCATTTAAATTTATATTTTTATCTAAAAGTTCCATGTTGATGGACAGGAAGCGAAATGGGTTAAAATGAAGCTAAATTGATAAGTTGTATCAAAACAAGAAAATGCTTCCTAAATTATAAATTGGGATGGACCCCTCTGAAGTGTTTGGGCCATATCTTCCTATTTGTAAATCCAATTAATGAGATTATTGTAACAACGTAAATTTCAAAACAAAATTTTCATTTTTCATCAACCAAGTTCATATAAAAACATTCTTAAATATATCCAACGGTAGTTTTTTGAAACATAACATATCCCAAGATCCTAAAAATCAGACTCTCTCTCTAGTGTGTACGAGTCACGTCGGCGCCTTCACACGGTCCTCGCTAGTAACTGAAACACATAACACCACAACTGTAAGCATAAATGCTTAGTGAGTTCCCCAAAATACCGCATACAACACATACGCCACTCGAGGCTATAATACGACCCTCTGGTCGATGTGTCTTAGTAGGACCCTGTAGTCCCGTAGCTCGTTGGACCCTCTGGTCCGATCATAGCTCGTTGGACCCTCCGGTCCGGTCTATAACATCATACAACATACATATATCACATAGCACATAATCTCATACGTAACACATAAGACCCTTTGGTCAACACATAATACCACTCTAGGTAACGTATAGTGAGAAGACTCACCGCAGGTGTCCCGGTAAGTCTCTGACTCGGTAGAAATGCGATCTAGCCTCCGCCTAATCACATAAAGTAAATACTGTTGGAAATATAACTATACTCAACCTTTCTTAACACCCTCAGAAGGATAAAAGACCATTTTACCCCTCTCTTGGCTTAAAGGCCTCACTGTTGACCAAACCCTAAAAGTCAACCATAAGTCAATGGTCAAAATTTGACCCGACTCGGCGAGTCTACACGTGTCTACTGACTCTCTTATTCCCTCTTGACACGTTGAGTCCTTCCCCTTACTCGACGAGTCACACCGGGCATGAATCGCGGGGCCACCCCGACTCAACTCGCCGAGTCTCAAGAAAAACTCGGAGAGTTCTGCTTTGAACTCCAGTCCCCTTGCTCTCCCTGACTCACCGACTTATTTTCCCAACTCGGCAAGTCTGCTCACTGAGTGATTTACCGAAAACCCTCATCCTACTCGCCGAGTCTGATCCTCGGACTAGGTGAGTTCATGACATGCACAAACTCCATAGACCTCCTGAGGTCAGATCTATTACTTTAATCCATAGATCTGACCTTCCCAAGCATGATAATCACGTAAAGTTCAGACCTTGACACTCAAATAGCATCTAGATGGTCTTACTTGGTGATTTAGTCCCAAAATAACATCCTAAGTTCATGACTCCCAAAATAACTCCAAAAGCCCCAAGGGTTAAGGTCTCTGGACTCCTTTGAGTCTAGATCCAAAGCATGAACTCGAGAAGGGACCATTTGCTCCACAATATATCCTTTAAAGGGGGTTAGAAAACCCTAACTCTAGGAAATCAACACCACAACTGAAGAAGGTCTGAAAAATCACCCGAATCACACCTCCTTCAGCCTCCTCTTGGCTTGGTTTCCTCCTTCTTGCAATTTCACCAACAAAATGATCACAAAAGGCCTCTCCTTCCTCACAAACGCTCTAGATCTCTTAGGGTTTCTCTCTGGGGTTTGGTAGCCGCAAATGACGGACCTAAGGGCCTTTAAATAGGTACCAAACCCAGGAAATTAGGGTTTCATTAAATAGCAGGGACTCGCCGAGTCCGGCTATGAACCCGGATACGAATCCGCGACCATACTCGGCGAGTTTAAACACCAACTCGCCGAGTCCTCTCATAACTTCCAAAAATAATGAATAAAATATTATACCTGGGAATCCGGATGTTACAATTCTCCCCCACTAGAATTAGACTTCGCCCTTGAAGTCTCACTCAGCAAACAACTATGGATGTTGCACTCGCATCTCACGCTCCGGCTCCCAAGTCAACTCTGACCCTTTCCTATGCTGCTACTAGACCTGCACCCGAGGCACCTCCTTGTTCCTCAAAACCTTGATCTTCCGATCCCTAATCGCCATCAGTCTCTCAACATAATTCAGGCTCGTATCGACCTGAATATCTTCTAATGGCACCACTGCCGACTCGTCGGCTATACACTTTCGCAGCTGCGACACGTGGAAAGTGTCATGAATCTGACCCAACTCTGTTGGTAACTCCAAACGATAGGCTACCCTGTGTACCCTCGCGATCACCCTAAAAGGACCAATATATCAGGGCCCCAACTTGCCCCTCTTCCTGAATCAAATCACTCCTTTCCAAGGAGAGACCTTCAGAAGTACGAAGTCGCCGACCTGAAACTCTTCTGACGACTCTGACTGGTCAACAACCTCTATCTGACCTACTGAATCTGATCTGTCATCTGAAGCATGATCTCGGTACTACCCATCATACGTTTCCCTACTTCTGCCCAGCAAATGGGGGTCCGACACCTCCTCCCACACAATAGCTCAAAGGGCGGCATACCAATGCTCGAATGATGGTTTTTGTTGTAGGAAAACCCTGCCAAGGGCAAATACGTGTCCCAACTCCCACCGAAATCCAACACACATGCTCGGAGCATGTCCTCGAGTGTCTGAATCGTCCGCTCACTCTGGCCGTCAGTCTGTGGGTGGTATGCGGTACTAAAATGCAGTTTTGTACCCAATTCCTCATAAAACTTCTTCCAGAAACTGGAAGTGAAATGTACATCTCGATCTAAGACAATCGAGATCGGCACTCCATGCCGCGATACCACCTCTCTCACGTACATCTCTGCCAACATCTATGCGGAAGAGCTCTCACTGATAGCCAGGAAGTGGGCGCTCTTCGTCAACCTATCTACAATCACCCAAATTGCATCGACACTTCTCGCAGTCCTTGGCAATTTGGTGATCAAATCCATGGTAAACTGTTCCCATTTCCACTCGGGAATCTCTAACGGCTGCAGCTTACCATGTGGACGCTGGTGCTCGGACTTAACCCTGCGACAGGTCAAGCATCTCTCTACAAACCATGCGACATCCCTCTTCATACAGGGCCATCATTACTCCCTTTTCAGGTCTAAATACATCTTAGTGGCCCCGGGATGGATCGAGAACTTCGATCGATGAGCCTCTTCCATCAAAATGGTACTCGTTCCGCCCACCGACGGTACCCATATCCGACCCTAAAAAGTCATAAGACCCCGGCTATCGGTAACGAATTCCGATACCAGCCCGACAACTCGCTGTCTCTTCTGGCTTTCTGGCCTCATGGCCTCAGCCTGGGCCCCACGAATAGCGTCCAACACCGGGGTCATCACTGTCAATCTCAAACAAACATCTCACATCGGGGCGCCCTCCGCCCTACGGCTTAGTGCATCGGCTACAACATTAGCCTTACTCGGGTGGTACAGGATCTCATAATCATAATCCTTGACCACATCCAACCACCTCCTCTGGCGCATATTCAGGTTGGGCTGATCCATCAAATACTTCAAACTCTTGTGGTTCGTGTATATCGTACACCGAACCCCATACAGATAATGTCGCCAAATCTTGAGGGCGAACACTACCGCTCCCAATTCCAGATCATGAGTGGGATACCTCGACTCATGAGTTTTAAGCTGCCTCGATGCATATGCTATCACATGCCCCCTCTGCATAAGCACCGCTCCCAATCCGGATATCGATGCATCACAATATACCACAAAATCCTCCATCCCTTCCGGGAGGGCTAACACTGGGGGTTCGCATAATTTCCGGCGAAGTGTCTCGAACGAGGTCTGCTGATCCGGAACCCAAGAAAATACAGCACCCTTCCGGGTCAACCTGGTGAGTGGCACGACGATCTTGGAGAAATCCTTAATAAATCTCCAATAATAGCCGGCCAAACCCAGAAAGCTCCTGATCTCGGTGGGTGATCTCGGCACCTCCCATCTCATGACCGCCTCAATCTTGGCCAGATTGACCAATATCCCATTGTGGTTGACGAGATGCCCCAAAAACTGAACCTCTCATAACCAGAAGTCACATTTGGAGAACTTGGCATAAAGCCTCTTCGATCTCAGAACTCCAAGGATCTCCCTCAAATGCTCCTCATGCTGTTCTCTAGACCTCGAATACACCAAAATATCATCAATGAATATGATCACCGACCGATCCAACATTGGCCTGCACACCCTGTTCATGAGATCCATGAACGCAGCTGGTGCATTGGTGAGCCCAAAAGGCATAACCACGAACTCGTAATGCCCATAACAAGTTCTAAACGCTGTCTTCTGGATATCTTCATCCCGAACCCTCATCTGATGATAACCTGACCTCAAGTCTATCTTGGAAAACCAAGACATTCCCTGCAACTGATCGAACAAATCATCAATCATCGGCAACAGATAACGATTCTTGACCATTAGCTTGTTCAACTCCCGATAGTCAATGCACATCCGATGCGAACCATCCTTCTTTTTGAAAAAAAGGATTGGCGCTCCCCAAGGTGAGCGACTCGGCCGAATAAACCCCTTCCCCAACAGCTCCTGAAGCTGTGAGGATAACTCCTGCATCTCTGGCGGCGCGAGGCGATAAGGCGCCTTGGCGATAGGAGTTGCTCCCGGAACCAAATCGATACGGAACTCCACTTGCCTCTCGGGAGGCACACCCGGTAGCTCCTAGGGAAAAACATTCGGAAACTCGCACACTATTGGAATCTCATCAATCGAACTTTGCCTTCCAACGGCCACTCGTGTGTCTGTCACATAGGCTACGAATCCACTGCAGCCTTGCTGCAAACTCTGCCTCGCCCTGGCGGCTGAACAAAACGCCGACCCACATCGGGTTCCCTCACCGAACACTGTAAGTACTCCCCCACTAGGGTCTCGAATTGTCACCAACTGAAGCTCGTAGTCTATCACAGCTCCATATCGGCTCAACCAATCCATACCCACTATAACACACACATCCCCCATCGCAATGGGAACCAGATCTATCAGAAACTCCACACCGAAGATCTCAAGGACACATCCTCGAATCACATCTGAAGCATACACTGCTCGCTCATCAGCTATGGATACTCGCAGAGGTCGATCCAACGCCTCTCGACGAATACTAATGGCTGACTAAATGCTACGGAAACAAACGATCGACTCGCACCCGAGTCAAATAATACCAAAGCAGGAACAGAACTCACAGAAAAAGTACCTACGCACATCATCATATAATCATAACAACTCAACTCAAATAAAAGATGAATATAGGATACATACCAGCGACAACATCGGACGCCGCGCGGACCTCCTCCGCAGTCAACTGGAAAGCCCTCCCACGAGCCTTCGGTGCCTCGGCCTTCACTGGTCGAACCTCGATAGCCCTAGCAGTAGGCGCAGATCCCTGCGTTGATCCTTGAGATAGCTGAGGACACTCGGCCTTCCGATGGCCGGTCTGGTTGCAATGAAAGCAAACTGAAAATCCCTTAGGTAAATCCCTTGCGATATGCCCCTCCTTCCCGCACTTGTAGCATACTCCAGCCCTGAACGACCCATCGTGACTCTTGCCGCACTTTCCACAAGTGCGGCCCTTCGCGCCTCAAGATCTCGAATCTGCGGGTCTAGGCCGCTTGGCTGCCGGATAAGACTGATCCGGTCACCGATCCATCCTCTGTGACTCGGCCTCCTCCCTGGCCCGAGTCTCCAACTCAATCTCCCTCTTCCGGGCATTTGCCTGGAGCTCGGAAAATGTCCGGTATGTCGAGTTCGCCATGAACTCCCAAATATCTCTCCTCAGAACACTCAGATAACAACTCATATGAGCCTGCTCAAAAGACACCTGGTCAGAGCAAAACATCGCCCTCTCATGAAATTTCCTGGTAATCACTGCCACTGAATCAGTACCCTACCTGAGGGTCAAGAACTCCTGAATCAACCATTCCCTCTCCACCGGGGGAACATTCTCGTCTCTGAACATAGCGGTGAACCTCTCCCAGGTCACCTCAGAAATCTCTGCCAAAGTGAAGTTCGCCGTCACGAACTTCCACCAATCCTTCGTTCCCTAGTGGAGCTGGTTCAGAGTGAACCGTACCCTCAAGTGCTCTGGACAAGAACACATATAGAAACATCCCTCAATGTCAGAGATCCATCTCATCGCAGCAATCGGGTCCTGCGTCCCATCGAACTCTGATGGCTTCGTGTTGCTGAACTCCCGGAACAACAACGAGTCACCTCCCTGAGGTCTGGCAGCAGCAACAGCAGCCGTAGCTGCAGCTACCGCAGCCTCAGTCAGTGTTGCATACCACTCATCAAAGTCTGAATCAATGTGGTCTTGATGTCCCCAAACATCTCAGGAATCTCAGCCCGGATGGCAGCAACCACCTCCTCATGAATCAATTAACGGATCTCCTCGTTGGTGACACCACTGCTCTCAGGTTTGTGTCGAGTCCCAACCATGATGCTTCTGAAATACAACAATAAATATCAGAGACTCGATCGAGCATACTCATGCTCGATGACGCAACCCTACTCATTCTCCGTTGTCCAAAGGATTTTCACTTGGAATGCCTACTGATCTGGTGTCTTCAGTAGTATGGGCCCTACACTACTGACCACACCGCATCAGCATTCACCCCAAGTCCTCTTCCTTGGATCCTGGATCACAAGTACTCTACTCTCATCATGCATTGGCTACCCTCCGGTAGACCTCTCATGAGCTCCTAATTGCTATCTACTCGCTCTCAAAGCAACTCAGCAGCGGAATCTCCTAGGCTAAGGCATCATGAATCAGGCCACTCTAGTCCTAATATGAATACCTAGCCTACTCTAGCATGCACAATGTAACATATCATATCTCATAACACATAATGTAAGGGTACTTTGGGGGATTCACCGTTCGGGCGTTGGCTGATCGTACACACGGCTCAGCTCTGTTTGTCTCAAAACTCTTTTTACTCTTTTAAAAAATCTTACTTCATTATCAAAAACTTTCCTCAAATCCTCAGTTTGAGTTCAGATATGCCCGAAGATGCATCCGAATCCATCAAACCAAGGCTCTGATACCAACTTGTAACAACGTAAATTTCAAAACAAATTTTTCATTTTTCATCAACCAAGTTCATATAAAAACATTCTCAAATATATTCAACAACAGTTTTTTGAAACATAACATATCCCAAGATCATAAAAATCAGACTCTCTCTCTAGTGTGTACGAGTCATGCTGGCGCCTTCCCACGGTCCTTGCTAGTACCTGAAACACATAACACCACAATTGTAAGCATAACTTCTTAGTGAGTTCCCATAAATACCGCATACAACAGATACGCCACTCGAGGCTATAATACGACCCTCCGGTCGATGTGTCTTAGCGGGACCCTCCAGTCCCGTAGCTTGTTGGACCCTTTGGTCCGGTCATAGCTCGTTGGACCCTCCGGTCCGGTCTATAACATCATACAACATACATATATCACATAGCACATAATCTCATACGTAACACATAAGACCCTCTGGTCAACACATAATACCACTCTAGGTAACGTATAGTGAGAAGACTCACCTCAGGTGTCCCGGTAAGTCTCTGACTCGGTAGAAATGCGATCTAGCCTCCGCCTAATCACATAAAGTAAATACTCTCAATAATATAACTATACTCAACCTTTCTTAACACCCTCAGAAGGGTAAAAGACCATTTTACCCCTCTATTGGCTTAAAGGCCTCACTGTTGACCAAACCCTAAAAGTCAACCATAAGTCAACAGTCAAACTTTGACCCGACTCGTCGAGTGCACTTGGGCGACTCGGCGAGTCTATACGTGTCTACTGACTCTCTTAGTCCCTCTTGACACGTCGAGTATTTCCCCTTACTCGACGAGTCACACCTGACATGAATCGCGGGGCCACCCCAACTCAACTCGCCGAGTCTCAAGAACAACTCGGCGAGTTCCGCTTTGAAATCCAGTCCCCTTTCTCTCCCTGACTCACCGAGTTATTTCCCCAACTCGGCAAGTCTACTCACTAAGTGATTTACTGGAAACCCTCATCCTACTCGCCGAGTCTGATCTTCGGACTAGGCGAGTTCATGCCATGCACAAACTCCATAGACCTCCTGAGGTTAGATCTGTTACTTTAATCCATAGATATGACCTTCCCAAGCATGATAATCATGTAAAATTCAGACCTTGACACTCAAATAGCATCTAGATGGTCTTACTTGGTGATTTAGTCCCAAAATAACATCCTAAGTTCATGACTCCCAAAATAACTCCAAAAGCCCCAAGGGTTAAGGTCTCTGGACTCCTTTGAGTCTAGATCCAAAGCATGAACTCGAGAAGGGACCATTTGCTCCACAATCTATCCTTTAAAGGGGGTTAGAAAACTCTAACTCTAGGAAATCAACACCACAACAGAAGAAGGTCCGAAAAATACCTCAAGATGAAGTCTATGAGCTCTGAAATCACCCGAATCACACCTCCTTCAGCCTCCTCTTGGCTTGGTTTCCTCCTTCTTGCAATTTCACCAACAAAATGATCACAAAAGGCCTCTCCTTCCTCACAAACACTCTAGATCTCTTACGGTTTCTCTCTGGGGTTTGGTAGCCGCAAATGACGGCCCTAAGGGCCTTTAAATAGGTCCCACACCCAGGAAATTAGGGTTTCATTAAACAGCGTGGACTCGCCGAGTCCTCTCACAACTTCCAAAAATAATGAATAAAATATTATACCTGGGAATCCGGATGTTACAATTACACATGTTTTTAAAAATAGACAACATTTCCTACAACTCATGTGAGGGAAATAAATTTGCTAATTCTGCTTTTATCTTGTCCAAAATTTGTTGGATTTGGTGTCTAAGCCCTTAACTATAATTGGGATGTACTTGACCCAATTGTAGCATGGTCCTTTTGGGTTGTCTTCACCAACACAATTTGATAGGATGGACTTTTGAGAATAAGGTTATTTATGATTTATTAATATATTACAAGTATAATATATTAATATGAAATCATATTATTTAATTAGTATTGATCAAGAATTAATTTAGAATTAATTTTGTGATGAAAAGAGACTAATTAAATTATATGAGGATTGATTATGTATAACAATGATTCTTATAGTGTGGGCTAATGATCCATGGTTATTTAGGATGGGCTAAACCAATGAGATAGTGCATGGAGGTTTAACCCATGAAGCCTGAGTAATATGAAAGGTCATTAGGGTTTACAATGTGTAACCCTAGCATTTGCTACATTATAAAAGCACACCCTCATGACCAAAATTGGTTACGCACATATACACCATCATTCTAAGAAGTTTGATATTGTTTTGTGCTAAGTAATTTATTCTCTCAAGCCTCCTCTTGTATATTGGTGTTTGTGAACCATTAAAGACATCACACTTGAGGTGCTCAAGCTTTCAAAGGTCAAGAACTACAAGTCTTTCTAAGAGGTAAGTTACCTAACTAGTTGTATTGCTCAAATGTCAACTTTAGGTTTCTATGTTAAAAACATTTTAATTTATGTTTGAAAATTTTTTAAGTTTATATTTTGTTTCCTCGGTTTTCAAACCGAACCAAACCGAATTAGAATTCGGTTTTCGGTTTGGTCTAGAGAAGTTGAATTCGATTTGGTTCGGTTTTTGAATTGGACCAAAAAAAATTTCAAACCGAAGAAGCCGATTCGAGGAAACCGAAAAACCAAAAAACCGAACCGATTCCCACCCCTACGCAGAAAGGAAAACCCAAATGCAAACCCAGGCTGAGCAATTGCAAACCCAAATTGAACAAATGCAAACGCAAGCTGAATGACATGCACAACTGAAAACCCAAATGACTGAAATCATGAGACAACTCCGTAATAACAATCCACATAATGGTAGTTAGTTATTGTCGAAAAGTCTTCTACGTTTCTTAGATATTTTAAATTGTATTTGTGATTTTAGATGTTTGTTTGAACTTGTTTGGTAATGAATACATTTTAAGTTTATGTTTGTCTTTGTGAAATGTATTTAGGTTATTTGTAT
Source organism: Lactuca sativa (assembly GCF_002870075.4). Classification (NCBI taxonomy): domain Eukaryota; kingdom Viridiplantae; phylum Streptophyta; class Magnoliopsida; order Asterales; family Asteraceae; genus Lactuca; species Lactuca sativa. The sequence goes on along the minus strand of NC_056625.2, from coordinate 84,405,717 downwards.
TTATAATTTTTCTACATTTTGAATAGAGAGAATCTGGATTTTTGTGAGCTTTTTTTTAACCGGTGCACATGATCTTCTCGCATATCCCTAGGAAAACACTAGGAAATTGTGTCACAAAATATATCACAAAAAATTTCATAAAAATTGCCATTATAGAGACTCTCTCAGAAATCCCTAGGAAAAGATTCCCTCGGAAATCCCTTGAAAATAAATTTCCTTGGAAATCCCTAGGAACATGCTTCCTTCGCAAATTTTCGAATAAGCATTTGTAGGAAAGTCCTTGATATTTTCTACAAAAATATTTTCTCAGAAGTGTATCGAAAATTTCTTAGAAAGATTTTCCTACGAGGATTTTTCCGAATAAGTAAATTTCCTCGAAAATGCGTAGGAAACATTTGTTTCCAAGGAATTTTCTAGGGAAAATTTCGTAGGAATAACTATCCTTTTCTGGTAGTGTTATCTTGTGGTCTTCCAAATGTCAACCAACTCTTTATGAACTATGCCGGCTTCGAAATTTACTATTCGAGTTATATTTGTCCACTCACGGATTTATTATTGTCTATTGTAACAATGTAAGTGCTATCTATTTTTTTAGGTAATCTAGATCGACATCAATGAACAAAACATATTGAAATGGATATCCACGTTGTTTACGAAAAGGTAGCTCGAGGTGAAGTTCACATTTTACATGTACCCTCGTGGTACCAATAATTAGCCGATGAGTTAAAAGGTTTTCCCCGGGTTCTGTGGATGACTTCCGAATCTGTCTCACCATTCGGCAATCTCCTGAGTCAACTATAGGGTAGTATTAGACGGCATATTTATCCTAACCTATATTGCAATTGTTTTATCTATCACTCAAGCTTTGTAATTAGACTATGATTGCAACTTTCCACTAATCCGTTTAGTCTTGTGTATATAATGGAACGATTGAAGAAATAAGGTAAGCAATTAACGATTCAGTTATAAATAATGTAGTTAGTATAAATGCATAATGAATGTGTCATGTCACTTAGGGAAAGGGAGAATGCGTAATTGTCTGATTATGTAATATTTATTTTTGTAGAATATTTAAATACGCTTCCGTTATTTCTCGTTTTCGAAATTTTGTACCTGACATCTCACTAAAGGCTTGAAAGGTAATCTTATTCTTGAAGCTAGCTCGTGACCATGATAACGCTTGGTGCTAGCATGTGATCATGCAATTATTGCATTATGTTCGACTGAAATTGGAGTTCACATTGATCACATCTAGACCAGTGATTCAGTAAGTTAAAGCTCAACATTCATTACATGTAATTTGGGTTTCTCTTGACGAACTATTATAATAAAACTACAATTTTCAGCTTTATTGAATTGATCTTTGTACCTTCAAATAGCTACATTATGTCATTAAAGTATTTAAAAGATGCAAATATTGTTAGAGACATCAAGTGCTTTGTTAGATTATGTCTTAATTTATTGGAGATAGATCTTATTTTTGCCAAATATGAGCCTTTTGTGGCTTAATTAGAACATGTTGCTCCTCTAGCCTCTTGCTTGTTGTTCAAAAAAAAAAAGATGTGAGTGTTTTGTGGCTTAGATGAGTTAGCCTTAATGGGCAGTTAAAAAAGATAAATGTCAGAAAATATCACTTTGAATCCTTGGTGACAAGGTTGTAGAAGTTTTATGATAAATGAACTATTGACAAAAACGGACTACAAGTCCCTCATCTTCGAGGCATATCATCTACACAACTTAGAATTAATTTCTAAGTTGAAAAAATAAAAATAAAACAATCTTTTGTTGAACATTTACCGGATCCACCATCTATCACAATCATCATCACTTGACCCACTCGTTGAACAGAAACTGAAACTGAGCAGTTCCCGGCCGAGCTCACAAACCATTCGAGGTCCTGCAAGAACATCACGGCAGAGGGGGCATGTAGTGTGTCGATATTCAACACATCGGTCCAAACAACCCTTGTGAAAGAGATGATCACATCTCAATACTCTAATCTCATCATCTTCTTCAATGGTCGACAAACATACTGCACAATCTACTGTATCCCCACATCCCTTGTTCTGGTGAAATCTGCTTATACCAAGCTCTTGACCAATTACAGGCACTTCAAGTTGCATGCAGTGGTTGAAGAAACATAGGTGAATCAAGAGATCCCATGCCCATTTCAATTGGGTAACAACCGATGTAATGTAACTCGATGTCATCAATCTTGAAAACATTTTCAGTTCTTAATGAATGAGAGAGAGAGAGAGAGAGAGAGAGAGAGAGAGAGAGAGAGAGAGGTGGAAGCGTAGGTTATGGTCCTTTACCCACTTCCCCGGAGTATCATTTATATATGTAGAAATGGTGAGGGTGTGCAAAAGCATGGTGACATTCCGAGCATCCTTTTGTTGACTAATAAAAAGAGGAAGGTGAAAGGAACCGAAGCGAGGCAACTTTTTGTCGTATTAGTCAAGTGTTGGCTTGTTTCAACGCCGATAGCCAAATATTTGTGCCTTCTTTTAACTTCTACTTCAAACGTTAACACTTAACAGTACCTTTTTATTGGTTTGGATAATTTTGTCATATATTATTATGAAAATTAAATATTCTCTACTGTTTCTTTTTATAAATGGTCCTACACAATTGAATAATGATATATGTATCTTTTAATGCTCATTTAATGATTTTTTAATACATTAATATACATATGTCATCATTTAATTAGATAAGGAGATTTGTAGTAACAAAAGTATGAAAATATTTAATTTCTCATTTATTATTTTGTTGTAATTTTGAAATATTTATTATAGACTAGTTATATACTTCATTTTTTATTTTTCAATCAATAATTAATTTAGCTTCCATAAATTAAACATACTATAATGACTATATTAATTTAGTTTCCATAAATTATAATTACTATATTAAATTCCAATTTCAAATTACAAATTACAAACTTTAAGTTCAACTTTAAATAATTTTACACTTTAAACCTTTGTATTTAACACGTGATATGTATGTATGTGTGTATGAGCAAAAATCACCAGCTTTCAGGTATCAAAATCAAGATTAACATGAAACACCCAAGAGCAAAAATCAATTGCAACCAGTTTCATACCAACATTCTGAATAGGGTTCTCTAATTGAATCTAAATAAAACAATTATTAGTAGTGGAATGAATCTCATTGAGGCAAATCAACAAACAATTGGAAGATAACTCTATTGGAGTCCATTTATATAAACACTATATAATCATTTGTAACCAGTTTAAACTACTTACGTAGGGATGCATAGTTCATTAATGTTTATAAACATTTTATAGATTTTTGGAGAAGAACCAACAGATGAACCCAATTGTTAAATAACAAAAAAAATAAAAATTATGGAAGAAAATTCTTCTACTGACCTCTTTGAGAACAATTTCACCATCATTAACAATCTTGGGAGGACCATACTTGTTCTGCAACACTACATTCCTACTTCTTGGACCCAAAGTAACTCCAATCAGCTCTGCCACCATGTTTACGCCTGCCTACACCAAAACCCCACAAAATTCATTACACATCGAAAATGTAGATGGTAGAAATATTGCAATTTGGCAACAATCGAATCCCAATTTCATACCAGATGAGAAGAGGCACTCGATGGAGGCGTTATTCTGGAGGAGATCGTCGGTCGATGAATATTACATAAATCGTCAATACTATCGGTTGATGCGTGGCTATGGAGGCTCTATAAGATTCGATGGAGAAGAATGATGATGGAACGATGAAGGCGTTGAGAAACAGTAGGGAAAGGGTAATGATGGAAACATATCCTTTTTTCTCAGTCAAATATTTTACATCTTCTATCTGAATCAGACTTTTCTTACTGAATCAGATGCGAATAGTTGGATTATCAAACATGTTTTTGCTAACCGAGCCAGCCAAAATCGTCTGACCGGACTCGGTCAGATGCATATCAAACACTATCTTAGTTTTCTTCAAGAAGAAGATGTTTTCGACTTCAGTTTCATCTCTCTTAGTAGAAGACAACAAGATTATTTATGATTAATTTTTCCCAACTCGAATTTACATTTTCAAGACAAAATAACACAATGAAAAAAGTTTAGCGTATTTCCTAATTCCTTGGTATGTCAATTTTGATCATTTTTCATAAAATAGAATTATTTTTTCTTTTCAAATTGACCCTAAATTTTGAAGATGAGCTTGTAGTTGTTAAAAAAGAGGTTTCCTGTCTCAACCACCTTGAATCGTAAAGCCCTTCCTTATAATAAACTAGATGAATGTCCACGCGTTGCGCAGTGGGATCATTATATAGTATAACATGGTTATATATGGTTTAATGTATTGTGAATAAGTCATACATAAAACTTGTATGCGATTAAATATCATGTATATTTTTTGATTTACATATTTTTTATCATAATAAATAATGAAATTTTTTTACTATTAGTTTAAAATTTTAAATGTAACTTTTATGTACACATTAGTATCTAATGTAATTAGTTGATGATTGATTAGATATGGATTCTCATATGTGGTCGTCTATTTATGTTGAACCTCATAAAAATACATATTTAACGATTTTTGTTAGTTTTACTATTGAATAGAAAATGGTGCAGTATTTTAAGTAAATATAAAAATCTCATTCTCAATCTATTTTGAGATAGTGACATATTTTAAGTTAATATAAAAAATCATATTCTAGAACTAATGAAAAGAAAAAGCGAAGCCAAAATTTTTAGCTATAATAAAGTTGATTCCAATTAAAAAGTGCTCAATCGAAGATAATATCATTCAATAAACATCATAAGATATTACGTTATATTCAAATTACAGACATCATTTTTGTAAGAGTCATTCAAAATATATGAGACTATAGTGCCTAATACAACAATGTAATAACCAAATGACCCTAACATATTTTAAACGAAATATAATTATAATATATTATCTATGCAACTAAATTTCTGCACAACATGTGGGATTCGTCTACTATATGGTATTCTTCTAATATATTATATTATAGTATAAACATTATATTTGGAAAACCACTTTGAGTTATATTGTAGTTTATAACATTAAATTTGTGATGAGCTGTATTTGACACACATTTGTGTATTTACATCTATATTATATATTTAAAACAAATCTTATATAAACATCCAACCTAAATATTCATCTTCAAGTTTTCTTTCTTCGCCATGTAAACAAATTTTGTTATAAAGCCAAAAATGGAATAAAAGACATTTAATTGTATGATCATGATATATTGTATTTTGATTGGGGCTTGTACAAAACATGCATGAGCATATATTATTAATTTATTGCTTGTTTTGGGTAATTCGAATAAGATAGCTTCAAATCCAACGTATCAAACAGATTACCCATTTACTAAAGTCTAAAACCCAAAAACTCAAACATGTTTTAGTACCATACAAATGCATGACGTTTTAGCAAATTATTATCTCATATGAATTAACATTGATTATGTGTGATTAATTATTAAGAATGTGAAAAAGTTTGGGGGTTTCAAATGCATGAGGTTTTAGCAAATTATTGTGGGGGGTTTCAAATGCATGACAATCAAGGGAAAATGCAAGTTTTATAAGTATGTAAGATTAAAATAATTTTATCACATGTCATTCTCTCATACATTATGTCACATGTGATTTTGTTATAATTTTGAGATATTTATTTTCCACTTGTCATTTACTTCATTTTTCATTTTTCAATTTATAATAAATTTAGTTTCCATAAATTAAAGATACCATAATGACTATTTTAATTTCAAATTTCAAATTTCAAGTTACAAACTTCAGTTTCAATTTTAAAAAAATGTACATTTTAATTCTTCGTATGTAACATTTTGTTATAATAAACACGTTTAGTATGTGGATGTTACAGCTAAACACATAATTTTAATTTATTTGTTTTGCATGTTTTTTTTTCTCATAATTTTTACTTATTTCAAATTTCAAATTCAAATAAACTCCGCGTTTAATGAAATATTAAAACCTTAGAACGATTAAGGTTCTGCTGCGAGGACTAAGGAGACATGTCACGAACTTCTATTAATTTATAAATCACTAATAAAGTAACACAATGAATCCCCAATAAACTCTCATGTCAATAACTACTATTAATTTATGAACATGGGCATTATTTCCAACAACAGATTTCATTATGGATAATATATTTTCTTCACTTGATGTAGATTATTCAATAATGATTCTTAAGCACATAGATCCAACATCCACTTTCCAGACTAGCTACGTTTGAAAACACATCATTAATGATTGTCCCATATATGATGTCATTTAAAAACAACAATGACTTATGTTGCAAAAATAACATTAAGGATTAAATGTGTACAAACTAAAAACTTAACCTCGAGTAGTCAGTCATAAGGACTTAACGTGTACAAAAACAATAAGTTAAGGATGTGTTTTACAAGAAAAAAACAATAAGGACTAAACATGATAAAACGAGAACCATTTTACCATATTAAGTCATTTTCCATTTTTGTATATATTTAATTAGTTTTTTATTTTCGGTATACGATTACCATTAAACTCACATTTTTTGTTGAAATAAATATCATTTTAATTTATTGTTACTATAGATATAGCCACTCTATATACTAAAAAAACACCATTAAACTAACATTTTTTTATATAATCGACCATAAAATTAAATTTTATACGTATTTAATGACTTTCATCCTTTTAGGTTATCATCAATTTTTGGTTATCTTATAAAGCTGACACAATTCCAAAGAATAATATAAAACCACTTTAAATGTTTATTTTTTAAAGCATTACAAAGCACACAATCTCTTTATTTTCCTGGCCGGTGAAAATGGCACGACCCCTCCTCTTACTCATGTCGCCACTCAAACCTTTCCCTACTCTTATCTCTCTCGTGATTTTTTGTTAAAAACACTCTATCCCCACATCCATATCTTTTGCCCTTTTCTTTTTGAACCATATGTCAACATTAACCTCTTCAGTTTAAGGATTTTATATTACTTTTCATGGTGGTGGTAGTAAATGAGGAGATAGAGGTTAGTAAATGAGGAGATAGAGGGTTGTGGTGGAAAATGGTGGTGATAGAGGATGTTGTTTGTCATTAAAGATGGATGATGTTGGTGGGAGACGGATGGTAGTGGTAGGTGTGGATGATATTGCTTGTAAATATGTGCAAAACATGACTTAATGGCAAATCTGGTGTACAAAAAAGTTTAATAATCGTATACAAAAAAATCAACGTATAAAAGCCTATAAAAATTGTAGATTTTACAGCTTAGATGAGTTTTATGATAAATTATATACAAATACTTAAACAAATAAATATAAAAATACAAAAATAATAGTTAATTACTTTACAAATTCATTTTCGCCCATTTGAAAACTAAACTAAGAGAGAATCTATAGACTATAATTGTCTAAGGTGCTGTTTGTTTTTTTTAACAAAACCTCTTCAAACCAATTTTTGTTGCGTGACGCAGCACATGTGCAACACTTTACCTATCGCAGCAGTTTATTTTTTGGAAGACTTCAGACTACAAAACCTCTGCGCGTGTGCTGCGTGGCGCGACACTTGACATGCATCTTCAAACCTCTACAGCTTTCATTTTTTCCAAGTGTTTTTTTTTAGAATTTTGGTGTAACTTAATTTTTTTTTAAAACTTTTATATATTTTTGACAAAATTGCAAGAATGGTCCTTGTGGTTAGGTCAAAATTGTCACTTATATATTTTTCAGTTATTTATTTATTTAAATACTTTTATAATTAGAATAAAAATAAAAAAATACACATCTCTCTCTCTCTCTCTCTCTCTCTCTCTCTCTCCCTTCCTCCCCCACCCATCTCTCTCTCTCTCTCTCTCTCTCTCATTTCACACACTAGCACACAGATCCACCTTTAAGAACATGAAGAACGCCCGATACTCCCCTCCCATCTCCATCAAAGCAGATCCTCCGGTCACCACCATAACCACCGCCAAACCACCAAAAATACCAATTGCGCCCAGAAAAATTGAGCCTTCACACAATCACCATCATATTCATCTTTAACTCACCACGAAAAATCATCACCATCGAGAACACATCATCCCCATTTTCCTTGTTCTTCTATTTCTCTTCTGATCAAACTGCAACTCAAAAATATTAAGAAAGAAGAAGGTTGAAGAATTAAGGGGTTGTGATTGAACAGAGAATTATCGCCTGCGATCGAACAAAAAAAGGAAAAAAATAAAGGGTCACTTTATTCGTCCTCTTAAGTGTGACCTGCAATTGAGTTTGAAGAAGGAAAGAAAGAGACATGGACGACATTAATGGAGGTGATCAGAGATCGGAGCAATCGGATTCAGATCTTCTGTAAGTTGATGATGACGAAGGAAGATGTAACATCCCGAAATCCAGGTATAGCTATTTAACCCTTCCATTTTATCAAGTTGTCAAAATTGGTCCCTTGATAGAGTTCTTGTAGCAAATGAGTACGTTGGGCGTACTGAGGAGTACGCTGCGTGTACTCATGCTCTTATTTTGGACGCGGACTCGCCTGGGTACGCTGGGCGCAATGGGTCCAGATGCAAACCATAAATGTTTGGCTTGTGCACTATTTAAAGGATGCTAAGGCTCATTTCCCAGCCTCCATCCAGAGAGTGAAATCCTAAAAGAGAGCCTTCCATTGTCCATAGCTTGAGTGTGTGTATTTTGGAGCTAAAAGTGTCTTGGTGTGTTAGTGAAGAAGAAGGAGAAGAGCTTGTGGAGGCTAGGGCTTGAAGTGCAAGGTTGGATCTGAGATCTTCAGAGAAAGGAGCTTCATCTAGAGGTATAAAGTTCAAATCTTTCCTCTTTATTTGGTTTGATGTTGCATGGACCATTTCTAGGGTTAAAAGTCCCAAAGGTGGAGACTTTATGTGTGTAATGTGCTCCATGGACCTAGATATGTCCCATTTCAGTGGTATTTGTGTTATAGATCCATAAAGTTTCCATCTTGGTCGTTGAAATGAGGTCATGCTTAAGTTATGAGCTTTCTAGAGTTGGGAAATGGAATATTATGGTTGTTACTGACTTGTCCAGCCATGCAAAGGCTTAAAGTCACCAACTTTATGGATTAAGAGGTTTAGAAATGGTCATATCTAGAAGTTGGACGTGGGTCTTAACTGTTTAAGACTCCAAAAGGTTAGAGTCAGAATCTGGGAGTTACGCGGGGCGTAATCCCAGTACGCGCGGCGTAAGGGGTCGGGCACCCTGTTTCTGTGAAGACACCGGGTATGCCCAGCGTACATGTTTGGTACGTGCAACGTAACCTGGAGAGTTGACTTTTGTTGACTTTTAGGGTTTGGTCAATTTTAGGGTCTTGGAGCCATGAGGGGGGTAAAATGGTCTTTTACCCTTCTGAGAGTAGTATGAGAGGGAATAGTCTAGCCTTGAGAGATGTATTGATTTAGAGTGTTTATTTCATATGATTAGGTGGTGGCTAGACCAGATTTTTACAGAGTTCGAGATTACTGAGTTACCCGAGGTGAGTCTCCTCATTATACTTTACCTAGAGTGGTAATTAGAGTTATGTGATAGAGTATTTGTATGTTTTGCATGATGAGATTTCTATGTGCTTTATGCTATGTATGTTACAGAGTTTACAGAGTTTCGACCGTAAGGTCCACAGAGTTAGGGCCAGAGGGCCCTCAGAGTTATGGGAACAGAAGGTCCCACTGAGACACATTGACCAGAGGGTCAAACAGAGTTATAGCCTCGAGTGGCTAATATGTGTTGCATGTGGTATTTTGGGGAACTCACTAAGCATTTATGCTTATAGTGTTATGTTATGTGTTTCAGGTACCAGTGAGGATCGCGAGAAGGCACCGACTTGATCAGTACACACTTGAGGAGTTTTTACATATTATGATCTTGGGATGTGATGTTATGAACCGATTATGTGAGACAATGATGTTTTTATAACAATTATGAATGAAAATGTGTTTTTAAAATGTAAAAAAATTATTCGAAAAATTTGGGTGTTACAGAAGATCTGGAAATTGACACACACACTTAGTTTTGGATTGGGGAGAAAGATCATCAAAGTCAATTTCATCTCGTCTCAGCATCCCTCCCTCCCTTCTGTTTAGAATCTAGATCTTGTTGTTTGTTTTGGTTCGAGTTTCACACACAAAAATCAATTTAGATTGTGGTGAAGGTCAGTTCATTAGATCCAAAAAAAATGATTTTTGGGTTCGAGTGTCACACATAAAAATTGATTCGGGTGGTGGTGAATATGAAAACATGTTTAATTTCCCACTTCTCCGATATCGACTCGTTAACCACCAACAGATGCAAACTCTGATCTGGTTCCTAATCTTGTTCCCACTTCTTCCTTCCTTATATTTCATCGGAGCCACCACTTTGAGTTTTTGGAAAACTGGTTTGAGTTTTGTTATTGATATTGGTTTAGTTTGCTCTCCATTAACCCTTTCAGCTTATCCATAAACTGATAGTCGGTGGTGAAGAATTTGGAGTTAATCTGCACAATTTAGTGTTCATTAGTGGGTGATGGTGTAGGAGAATGATGTTTACAAGAGAGAGAGAAGGAGAGGGGAAGGAGGGAGAGAGAGAGAGAGAGAGAGAGAGAGAGAGAAAGAGAGAAAGATGTGTATAAAAGTGAATTTGGAGTTAATCTTCACAATTTAGTGTCCATTAACCCTTTGATTTCTTTAAGCTTTTATTTACGGATTTGATACAATTTCTTTTTATAGTCTCCACAAATTATTTTAACTTGATTTAAAAAAAAGTGATTTTTAAATTTTTTTTTACCGTTTCTGTTAGGACTAATATTATAAAAGCCCTAAATTTTTAACGTGTAATTGGAAAAAACCCTAATATATTTTTTATTATTGTTGTGGCCACAACTTTCTCGCACAATTATCACTCTAGCCCACATAACGAGTTTCATGGTTAAGTTGGTTAACTTTTTCGCCAAATCAGTCCTAAAAAGTTCAAATTTAGTCCTTGAGGTTTGCAAAAAACTGCACCATATGGTTTTTTAACTTTTTTTTTTTTCGTTTTTTGTATACTTTATTTATTTTTGATTTTTTTATAAATATATATACATTTTTTATTTTCTTTTTATATATATACTTTATTTATTTTTATTTTTTAACTTTATTTTTCAACAATTTTTTTAACATTTTTACCTTTTGTTTTCTATTTTTTTGTGTATATATAGAGTATATTAGAGTTTTTTTAGGTTTTCTCATTTTTCTTTTCGTATTATATTTTATTTTTTCATCTTTCTATTTTTTTTATTTTTTTTCTTATTTGTTTTTGTTTTTTTTTGTTTTTTTTTTTGTGTTATTATCTTTTTGTTGCTCTTTTTTAAAAAATATAAAATGTATTAATATATTAGATTATATTACAATTTTGATAATTTATAGTTTTTGTAATTTTTTTGATTTTATTCAAGTAAATAAAATAGTTATGTTTATATTTGTAATTTCGGTCCAACTTATTTTCTTTTTATTCTTTTTTTCCTTATTACTATTATATTTATGTTACGAAAAAATAAAAATTAAAAAAATTAGCTTGTTTACTGAGAATTAGTGTTTCAATATGTTATATAACATGGAAATTAAATCATATTTCAATATGTGATATCAATAGATTAAATTCAAGATAATATTTTTCAATTTTATAATAGAATAAAAAAACAAAAAAAATAGTCGGTCTCTATAAAAAAAACTTGTTATAGTAATTTATATTGAATTCAAGTTCGTTTACTTGAATTAAAGTAAATAAAAACATTAGAAAAACCATAAATAACTAAAATAGGAAAAAAATAGAAAACAAAACGTAAAAAAAATCAAATTGTTGAAAAAAAAAAAAGTTAAAAAATGAAAATAAATAAAGTATATAAAAAAGAAAATAAAAAATGTATATATATCTATAAAAAAAACCGGAAATAAATAAAATATACAAAAAACGAAAAATAAAGTTAAAAAACCATGTGGTGTAATTTTTTGCAAACCTCAGGGACCAAATTTGTACTTTTTAGGGCTGATTCTGTAAAAAAGTTAACCAAGTTAACCATAAAACTCGTTAAGTGGGCTAGAGTGATAATTATGTAAGAAAGTTGTGGTCATAGCAATAATAAAAAATATATTATGGCTTTCTACAATCACGAGTTAAAAATTTAGGGTTTTTATAATATTAGTCATTTCTGTTAATAATATTTTCAGTTTCAGTTGTATTTTTTTAATGTGTGTAATTTTTTACGAATTTTGTAGACATCGTTTGCAATACTTTCTTCATTTTTTTATTATTTTATTTTATTTTTTTTATGTTTTTTACAATTAGTTTTTTTTTTTAGAATAAAACTATTAGCTTCTTTTATATTTTTTTAAGTTTTTATTTATTTATTTATTTATTTTATTATTTTTAAGTTTTAGATTTTGGTTTTTTATATGTTCTTTTTAGTATTCTTTTAATGTGTTTTTAAGACTAGAATTACTAAAATTTCGGTGTTGAGAACTATTTTCAGTTTATTGAAATTTTAGTTTACTGCAGCAGTCATGTTAAAAAAACAAACATGCTTTTTATTATAGTCTGCAGCCTTTTGTTCCACCTCTTCTGATACAGAAGATTGCAGAGGTGGTCCGCAGACTTCTTGAATTTTCTCTTCGAAAAAACAAAGGGCACGTAAGTCTGGTGGCTTTGTCTTTTGGTTTGCATTAAACCCACACATATACCATAACACCGGTAAAAAAACTAAAAACATATGATTCATAATTTCGACATTTGCAATTATTATTATGTTGTTTTAGGGTGGACTGTATTTATCATGTACAACTTATTTGTAACATTAGTTTCAAATCTGTTTTCCTTCTCTTCTTTTATCTTTTATTTTCTTTCATCCTATAACACATGAAAACCTATTTTTCTCATCATTTTCATTTCGTTCAATTTTTTATTATATTAAACTTTTACTAATTTTAAACAAAAAATATTATAAAATAAAATTAAAAACAAAATTTAATTAAAACAACATACTACAATAAAAAATAAATTAAATCCTAAAAGATCATTTAAATTGAAAAGAGTACTTAAAATACTACAAGCGGTAAACTAAAAGACAAACCGATAAACTGAATCTGATTACAATCACGTTTAAATTCTAAAAAATGAAGGGTGATATTTTAAAATAATACACACCGCCGCGTAACGAAAATTTGTCATGTTATAATGTTCATGATGCTTATTTTTTTTGTTGTGTTTAAATCCACGTCGTCGGAAACTATGGCCTCCCAAGTATTTATCTTGTGGGTGAAATTCACATAAAAATCATACACTTCTGACCGCATATGTTTCCATTTGGTAGCAATTTGATGTGTTGAATGATCCGAACCCCCAAATTGTTGTTCAAAATGATCTAGAACTATTCGCAAAAAACGTGACGATCTATCTTGAGTAACCTGTCTATTTCAAGAGTGTCATAGGAATAACATCTATTTTAAAAAAAAAAATGAAATGAAATGAGAATGCAATTTAAAGATTAAAAAAGAATGGACTCGAAAAGAAAAAGAGACATGGTTTTGAAAATGTAACATCCCAAAATTTTCAAATATTTTTTTCTTTTTTAGATAACCAAAACATTCCCATAAATGTGAAATCTCACTAAAAACTATTTTCAAAATTCAAACATCAACATTTTATTTAATATATCAGAGAGCCCTAAAATAAAATCGTCGGAGAGAGTGCACGCCGCACAATCAAGCCAGACCCTTGCCCTTAGGCTCTGAAGTACCTGAAACAAACAACAAATTGTAAGTTAACACTTAGTGAGTCCCCCAAAACATACCCCACACAATCCACATAATCATATAATCCATAATAGCACTATCAGCTACGCATAACACATAAGTCATGCATACAAGCATATAAAGTTGTCATGGAAACCTTCCAAGGTCTTATACCAAGTGCCACTGGAAACCCCACGTGGTCTTAACTATCTTCCATGGGAACCCCCCACATGGTATTTGCTAGCTGCCACTGGAACCCCCACGTGGTCTTGGCTACCTGCCATGGGAACCTCTACACGTTCTTCCCTAACCATAGAAATACATACGAACTAAACATGTAAAGTTACTAGGAAGCCGTGGAAACCCTCCAAGGACTTATAACAAATGCCATAAGAACCTCCTCATGCTCTTAGCCTACTGCCACGGAACCACCCCCCCCCCCCTCGGGACTTCCATACAAATGTCGTACCTACATATCACATAATCAACTAACAATCCATATATCATATAATGGGTCAGCCTTGGTGCCTTGGACCCATTGGTATGGTGAGAATACTCACCTCTCAAGAATTGTTTAACTGATAAGATAAGTCCCAACTTACAACTCCAACTCAAATGTCTACAATCATCATGTGATTAACTTGTCAAAATCCCGAAATACCTTGAATATCCTCAAAGTCAAACTTGGTCAACCCTAGACAAATTCAAATTCAACAGCCAAGGTCAACAGTCCATGTTGACCTCAACTCGTCGAATGCATCTAGCTACTCGTTGAGTTCCTTCAGAGTCCATAAAACCAAAAACTCAAGTCAACTCGCCGAGTTACCTGAGTGACTCGTCGAGTTCTTTAGTGTCCAGAGGACCGAGAACTCGAGTCAGGAGACCAAAAACTTGAGTCAGGAGACCGAAAACTCTAATAAAATCACCGAGATCACTCAGAATCCCGAAAACGGGTAAACCCTACCCAACTCATCGAGTTGGCAAAGCAACTCGTTGAGTTCCTTAAGCCCTTTTCATGTTCAGTCCTTTCCAGTTCTATCCAAGGCTCCAAACTACAGATCCAGCCCCCTAGGGTGTAGTTACCATGTAAATTTGTCAACTTTATGTGCATGTAAGGCCTCAAGAGGCTAAAACACTCAAAACTAAGCTTAGGAAGATGCTTAGGAGATAGAGAATGGCCAAAACTAGGTAAAGTCGACAACTTTATGACCATGGAGCCTAGAGGAGTCCAGATCTGAGACCATGTCCTAATGACAAGCTCAAACCCGAGATTGACTCCATTGTGCACTAGAAATGACCATATTCTTGCATCAGGGACGATCTAAGAAATGGAAAGCCAAGGTAAGACTTTTAACCTCATAAAGGTTGCTAACACAGACTAGATGTCGGATCTACTGCCTCTCCCTTTGCTACAACCTCTTCAAGCTCCAAATTCCTTCACAATCACACCAAAATCACTCTCCAAGGCTCTCTCTCTCTCTCACACACACACACACTCAAGAAGGTGTAAAGCTCAAACTAGGGTTTTTCTAGGTTGTAAAGACGATGAGGGAGGCCACAATGAAACATAAATTCCTTAAATAGTGGTACAAAACCCTGAAAATTAGGGTTTTCCTTTACAGCTCCTACTCGTCGAGTTGGTCCCTCCAACTCATCGAGTAGATTCTTCATTCCACGTCCAAAATAATCCCTACTCAACGAGTTGTGGCTCACAAACTCGTCGAGTACCGGTCCAAAACTCTAAAATGTTTGAGAGGTAAATGATACCTAAAACAAGCGTTATAGAAATGGATTTGAAGGGTATTTATATGGGAATTTAATTATTATTATTTTTTTAATGTTACCGTTTGAAGAAGAGAGAGAAAATGAGAAATACGGGTTCCATAATTAACCTACCAAACACACAAATTGAAGTATCACCTTCTCGCAAGAATTGTGACATTGCACATTGGCGTTGTGTTGTGGCAGTACCGCCGATCTATCCCAAGCCACAAACCACACCCTTCACCAAGTCTATTGGGAAGCATGTTAATTACTAGGCAAATACCATTCAACAATTTGGTATTTAAATCTTACAAATATCGTTAGTTTAGAAATGTTTATGTCATATTCAATTATTCATAGAGATTCCTGGGCACCAAGTTGGTTATAAAAAATAATTTTGGAATAATAGATCCTATATAATAAATAGTCAAGTGTACAACTTTTGTAACTTCCAAAACGTAATTAATCATATTTCTCTGTTTGAGTAATATTATAATTCTTATTTTTAGTCATCAGAATCAGCGACACATTGTAATTTTTTTATGTTTTTCAACATATTTTTATATTTTATTTGAGTAAAAAATAATTCTTTTTTTTGGAAACACCAAATTTATTAAAGGCACGTGAGGCAAAAGAAAAAAAAAACAACAAGCAACACTATAGTTTACAAACACTTAAGCAGGTTAACAACCCATTCACCCCAGTTGCATTTACACGAAATACCCCTGAATTTGACACACCAAAAAACCATAGTCACTACCATATCAGCAATTTTTGTAAAAGAAGTGTTTATATTATTGTACATCATATCGTTTCTCGTCTTCCAAATGCATGAGAACACTCATACATGATTGCAATGACAATTTTTCTTTTTTTGGGCAATGTGCCCAATTTGCTGCAAAGTTTAAGGCTTCATCCACCTTTGAGTAAACCTTGTCCATACCAAAACACCACTTAAGGATCCACAACAACGCTCCTTTTACAATAGGGCAAGCCACCTACAAGTGATCTAATGTCTCCTCATCATTGTTACAAAGAGCACAGTTGGAAGTACATACCATAATACTCCTGCTAAGAGCCGTGTAAGCTGGGATGCGCCCATTGTCGCCCTCCACACAAAAAATAATATCTCATGTTACAAAAATCTCGTCTATAACAATCAAAATACTGGTTAAGCTTGAACGTTTTGATTCCATGAATTTGTGCATGTGGCGATTGGCACCACAGCATGTGGATTTTTTTATATATAATAATGTTAATCTACTTAATTTATTTACATTTTTAACTATCTAATTTCACTTATAAATCTTATTATTATTATTATTTCTTCAACTCGCATAACAGCACCACTATTGCCGTTAAACACACCAAAAGTCCAAAACCGCATTACAAAATCAAATCAACAACAAAACTTAAATCAATCACCTAATTAAATTTCCTCACCAAAAAAGCATAAACACATAATCAAAATTAAATTTCTTTTTGTCAGTTTACATATAGTCTAATCATCAATTTATTCACTATGGTTCTTTTGTTTTAAAAAGTTAATAGCAATATATATTATGTTTCTTTTCGGTGGTTAAAAAGGCTATAGCTCTCTTTTAATTCTAAAGCAGATTTGGTAAATTACATTACAATTAAAAGTTAATGTTACCCACAAAATACAAAAATAGAAAGAAACAAAAAGCCTCTTTACATTCATCGAAACGCACGTTTCTCCATCCATAACCAGTTCATCAAAAATCTTTATATACTAAATTAATTTTTAATGTATATCGAGTGCAACTCAAGTTGAGTATATAATCCTTGTTTATTGATAAAATAAGTTACCAGATCAGATCTTATAATAATTTATAAATTTGAAGTTTAGATTCTATATTTAACTAACACCTAAAAATCATATAAGATATGTGAATCAACAAATTATTCATTATCTTTGATATGCTTCATGATACTTCTACGTATAGAATCTAATTTGGAGATCGTGTCTATATATACTTATATTCTTATTTTAATTTTATAGGAAGTGGGAAGATGCTAAAGTTAGTTTAATTCTCAAGTAAATTAATTGTAGTCACATGTATTAAATCAAATTTGTATACATATTTCTATCAATCACAAAACAACAATCGTACATATTTGATTTTATTTTATTCCATTTTAATTTTTTCTTTTAGTGAATAGTTAGACAATTGATCAATTAATCTTTTTTATCATTCAACAATTTCACATATATACAATGCTATCAAGTTAAATAAAAATATACGACCATATATTAAAGGGTTGAAGACAAAAAAAAAAAAAAAATTTAACAATTTAAAAAGTTAAAAATTAAAATATCAGTAAACTAGAAAGACACTATAAAAAATTTTACTGTTGTTTTTTAAATACCATTGTATCCTTCAATAGCCCTTTCTTCAAATCATATCTTCAAATCACATAGAGTAGTATTTTAAAAACAAAAATTAAAATTTATTATATTTTCATAGTATTTTAGTTCAATAATATTTCTAAAACACTTTATATATTTTCGTTACATTTCCTAGATTTTTTTTACTTCATAGTTTCGTTTTCACATTTTATATTTTTTATAATTTTTTAACACACACACACAAACACACACACACACACACACACATATATATATATATATATATATATATATATATATATATATATATATATATATATATATATATATATATATATATCACTACAAGAAGATTGGGCAACAGCGGCGACCTGTCGCTACAAATGCGTCGCCGGTATAAACACTTATATGAAAAATACAAATTAACCACTTACGTATTGTTGTTCGACTGCAGGACTATTAAATACTCTTGGCAATTGGAATTAGCCTTACGAAAAGCTTCGATTCGACTGATATCCTATTTAACATTAAAATTTAGATTACTTATACTTTAAATAAATATTTAAATATATAATAACTTCTTTGAAACATGCATTGTTGTATGAGCTCGACCCCCCTCTGTTTACAACTACTTGTTTTGCACGACATTCTTTGTTTGACGCTGAACGCCTTAAAAATTCTGGCGTTTGAAAATGTTCGACTGCCTTCGCCCAATTTTCATGTGACATACCATTAGGGGGGTTGTTTAATGCGGCTGAGATATCTGCAGGCCCCACGATTTCCTTAAAATAAGAATGAGCTTTACTTTTTCGGCTTCTGTAAACTTTTGCAAGACTCGAATCAATGCTCCGCAACAATTGAGCTCGCTCCGGATCCATGTTAACCTTATCCAAATCAAATTTATTCTGCAAAACACAAAAAATTTAGTTAATTAGATAACAATCAAAATTCACAACTAAACTTAAAATTGAATCCAAGTTACCTTTAGATGTACGACTGTTGCGTTCCTTAAGGCGGGGGAAACATTGTCCCAACAAGATACGTTGAAAGGGACATTATTCCACAAATACCTCCCGATTTCAGGTTTGAACCAACTACAACGCTTCCCGACAGGGGAATATGTGATCTCCCTATCGAAACCCAAATCTACGGGCTTTCCCCTATTTGCCCTTATCAACTTTCCCAACTCGATATTTTTTGACATGCCCCTTCTTGTTTTTTGGAAGCTCGACTGAAAAAATACAATTAAAAATATTAGCCACGATAACTTATTATAAAATAATAAAAATAGTTAATAAATATATCATAATAAAACTTATCGTCCTGTTCGTGCTGACCACGACCAAAGCCTCCTGGAGGTGGTGGATCCCCGACTCCATCACCTCCATGTCCAAGCACCATAACATCGGCCATCATGGCCAAGAGTATCGCCCAAGTAAACCTCATCTACAGCCTGTAAATTACAAGGTGTACAATATAAAAATACAATATGAATAAAAGTTAGTTACCTTGCGAAATTGTAAGATATACAATATAAACAAACAACATAAATAAAAGTTAGCCAAACAATATGAATTAAAGGTACATTTCAAATAAAGTTTCTATTATAAAATAAAATTGATTTTTTTAATCAGAATCTTCATCATATACTTCAATTTCTTCTTCATCCGTATCATAATCAAAATCGCCATCATCATAATCAGTCTCTTCATCGGAAACATTATCGATTCTACCCGTTGGCGGAGGTACTTCAGTCTCGTCTTCATCGTCATAATCAGCATTGTTTTGAGCTACGCCAACATTGCTTTGAAAGTATTGTGAGAAGTCGATAAAAAGTCTAGCTCCAGATGAAGAGTTGTTTTGAACTATGACAAAATTTTCGGCCTCCACATTGTCGACATCTTGGACAGAGTCACTGTAAGAATTTTGGACACAAGCATTGTCGGATGGTAGATCCCAAATATTTCGATGATTAACATGCTCGACGACACAACGAGGGTTGTTGTTTTGGTTTCTTCGATGATTAACAGGCTCGCGGATGTAGAACACTTGTTTGGCTTACGAAGCATATATGAGTTGATCATCTTGGTACGCTTCTTTTTCTGTGTCGATACTTATGAAATTATCATCAGGAATATCTCTCGTATCGAACCACTTGCACCAAAATATTACAGTCGAATAATCATATGGATATTACACCTCTATAATCTCTTCTAACTGGCCATAATATTTCTCTCCATTCTCACCAACCGCTAGAACCCCAGAGTTTTGTGTTTTGCATTTTGCATCACGACTAAGTACCATAAACCTAACACCGTTGACTATGCACACAGTGTAAGTATAAACATCTATTTGTGAACCCATTGAAAGGGCTAACAACTCTTTGTTGAATTTTGTAGAGTTTTCTTTTTCCATCTGATAAACCTATTAAACATATGTTGATGTGTTATGTATTCTTGATTCGTTATATTTATCAAAGATATTTGTTTGTTAATTATTATTACATTTTCAAGAAACCAGTTGGGAAATTCGGTCTTTTCGTCACTTTCAGGATGTTCAGATTTGAATTTTCTATATGGATAATATATATATATATATATATATATATATATATATATATATATATATATATATATATAATTGATGAATGGAAAAAAGTAACAATAAATAATGAAAGATAATTAAAAGTAAGAACGCTTACTCGATATATTGTCTGACTTCTTGACAACTATTCAGTATAAACCATTCTATATTACATTTCTCCCTTATATCAAGATGTTTGATTTGCGTTGCGCTCGTCGGTCGACACTTGGACTCAAACATCCAAAACTTTGTTTTTTCAATGACAACGTCTTCGTTTCTTTCAAGGCGATTAACATCTCGAAGGTACATCGTACAAAATGTTAAAGCTTCTTCAGCAATATAACCTTCAGCTATACAACCTTCCGGCCTCCCCTTATTTATGACATAATTCTTTAGTTTTTTCATATACCTTTCGAACGGATACATCCATCTCATACATACCGGGCCTCCGGCAATCGCTTCATCAGGTAAATGCAAAACTAAATGAATCATAATGTCGAAAAACGCTGGAGGATAAATCAACTCTAACTTGCACAAGATTCTAATAATGTCTTCTTTTGCTTTCCTCATATCCTCCACCTTTAGTGTTCTGGAGCAAA
Organism: Lactuca sativa; assembly: GCF_002870075.4. Classification (NCBI taxonomy): domain Eukaryota; kingdom Viridiplantae; phylum Streptophyta; class Magnoliopsida; order Asterales; family Asteraceae; genus Lactuca; species Lactuca sativa. The sequence goes on along the minus strand of NC_056625.2, from coordinate 84,384,608 downwards.
TTTGCTTGAAAAACATACAAAGATCTACAATTAGTATAGAAGTTTCTTTGTCCAATAACGCTCTAACTCCAATCGGTACCAAACGTTGCATAAGAATGTGATAGTCATAAGATTTCAACCCAATAATGTTAGTATCATTATCTACCACTTTCTTACTGATATTAGATCCAAACCCATCAGGAAATTTAACATCTCTTATAAATTGACAAAAGATTTTGCGGTCAGGTTTCTTGAATGAGTAGCTTGCATGTGGTCTAGTGAACTTGTTACCCCTTTTTTGCAACCATTGATTACGCCGGATATTCAGATTTTTCAAGTCCTTACATGTATTTGATGTGTCTTTACTCTTATCATTCATCATAGAAGTACCCAAAAGACTCTCACCTACATTTTTCTCCACATGGATCAAATCTATGTTGTGCTTCAGCTGCAGAGAAGACCAATACTCGAGCTCGAAAAATATGCTACGTTTTGACCAGTTCAACTCGAATCCTTACCAATCCATGTTTTTTTAGAGTGTTAGGATGTTTACCTGGTTTATGAAGTATTAGATGACCTAGTTGCTCTTGTATGTCTTCATTAGTAAAGTGTCTTGGAGTGGGTCGTGTCTCAGGTTGCCCGTTAAATTTCAAACTCGTCCTTAATGGATCATCAACATCTAAGAACCGACGATGACCGATATAAACGACTTTATTTACTGCACGGTACGAAGGAGTGTCTTCATTGTAAGTCGGGCATGCTCTATACCCTTGTCCGCTCAAGCCCGATAAACTACTACGAGATGGAAAGTCATTTATTGTCCATAACAACATAGCTTTCATCGTGAAGAATGTGTTTCTCGCTGCGTCTTTAATACGTATGCCTGATTGCCATAAAAACTTAAACTCTTCCACTAACGGCCTAAGGAAAACATCTATGTCCTTTCCAGGTGCTTTAGGGCCGGGAATCAACAAGGCCAACATGAATGATGACTCTTTCATACAAAGCCATGGTGGCAAATTGTATGTGGTGAGTACAACCGGCCACGTACTATGCAGATTACACATGTTACCAAATAGATTAAAGCCATCAGCTGCCAGCCCTACACGTACGTTGCGAGGTTCACTCGAGAAGTCAGGGTAATCTACATCAAATTGTTGCCAACACTCTCCATCAACGGGATGACGCATCACACCATCTTCTGATCTCCCAGTACTACGTCATATCATATTTTTAGAAGTGTACCGTGAACAATACATACGGCGTAGTCTAGGGGTCACTGGAAAGTACCGTAACACCTTATGAGCCACTTTCTTACCCCTGGTGTTTTTATCAATCCACCGACTCTCTTTACAAACAGGACAAACTTGCAATGACTTGTGTTCCTTCTGGAAGAGAAAACATTCATTTTTGCACACATGAATTGACTCGTACCCCAAACCTAACTTCTTCAGTTTCTTTTTTGCTAAATAGTATGAATGGGGAACCTTGTTGTCTGGTGGAAATGCCGAATACAACAACTCAAGGAGTTGATCAAATGAACTATCAGTCCATTTGTTGTTGACCTTCATATGCATCAGCTTTGCTAAAAAATCAAGAAATGAAAACGTACAACCAGGATATAACTTGGTTTCGACTGCCTCTAACAACTCTTCAAAATCATCATCGACACCACTACCCCCTGTATTCAAGGTTCCTTCATTGAGGTTTGTATCATTTTCTCTCGACTCCCACATAACATCGTCAATAACATCAGCCATCTCGTTGCTTGATGATACGACATCTACAACTAGAGGGATTAAAGGTTCACCGTGATATATCCACGTGTCATATGATTGACTGAAACCATATATATGAACATGACGTCTCATTGCTTTCGGATCCATGAAGTAACGATTATCACATTTCTCACACGGACATCTGGTTTCACCTTTACAATCTAGGTGTAACATGGATCTCTCGATAAAAGAGTCGAGTCCTAGCTGGAACTCGGGAGATTGACGATGTGGATTAGTAGTCCAACTTTTATCAATAGACATGATGCAACTAGAAAATAATTTAGTGTTTAAGGTTTACTCTACGGGAAACGAAAATCAAGTAGAGTATTCATAAAGTTGATGATTCAAAAAGTATCCCAACATGGGAACACATGAACAAATAGTCAGAAATGGATAAAATATTAAAAGATTATATATATATATATATATATATATATATATATATATATATATATATATATATATATATATATATATATATAATCTTTTAATATTTTAAACTAATTTTATTTCATTTTAATATTAACATTAACTTGATTTTAAAACTACTTTTATTTGATTTTACAATTAATTTAGTATTTTTTTTATTGATTTTTTTTAAAATTAATTTAATTCACTACTAGAAAAACAGCCTTTTACGACGCGCAATCAATGACACGCGCTAATAGAGGATACGCATTTGTGCGTGCCGTAAAAATCGATGTCAGTTTTCCAAAATTTGAAGGATAGAGGACACGCATTTGTGCGTGCCCTACAATTGGTGTCAAATAAAAAAAATTAAAAACATGGAGGGTGCTTATTTTAAGTGTGTGTCGTCTACAAATGTCGCTTTATATTTTTTTAACTAAACGCGCGTTTTAAAGAGGGATCTAAAATTCTAAAATTTTGAATACCCCGCTTCTCACTCTGATCCTATGGGTCGCCTTATCTCTTGTACAGAGCCATTCTCTCCTTCCCCTCTCTCTCTCTCTCTCTCTCTCTCTCTAACCCTAGACACAATCACTGGCCATTCACGTTCCTTCTTCCTTGCTCCATATTTTTTACCTTCGTCGGATCTATCTTCTTCTCCCCCGTCGTTATCTTCTTCGTGCTCCATATAATAAAATCGGCGACCAAAGAATCAGGCTCGCTTCTTATTTTGCTTTTCTGTCTCCCACAAAAACCCTAGTTTCTATCACCACTTCTTGTCCCTCACAAAATATTTCATAGAACCGGCGATTGGGGGTCTGTGACTCTTCATGTTGACAACGCCCTACTGCAACTCATGATGGGGCCCAACGGTGAAGCAATTACATAACATGGTTGACTGCTCTGGCGTATTTACTTTTGTATTCATCTTCTTCCTCTCTATCTTCCCGTAAATACAAAATTAATCCCACTGTTGGATTAGTGAATTAGGGGTTAGGGTTTGGAGTGATTTGGGGAGAAGATGGTTTGCTCTAATGACCAAAAACTTCCCGGAATTGGGATTGAGAAAAGAAGGTTGTGTGGAAGGAAGTTGGATTGACTACGTAATTTACTGGGCCTACTTCAACAACACAACTGAAGACACGGTGAAGGTAAATTTTACGGGTTGCAGCTACTCTTCCCCTCCATTTCTCTCTTCCTCTCTCAACTCTCATCTCTCTCGCTCTAATAAACTCCCATGTGTATTCCTTTTGAATGCTCTCTCTCTCTCTCTCTCTCTCTCTCTCTCTCTTACAATTTTTAGATCGAGGTGCTCTCCTAGACCACACCGCCTCCTCATTAGCACCAGTTGTTGATGCTGTTGCTGCCTTGTCTTGTGAGGCCTTGAAGGCCGACACTTCCACTGCCTTCAGCTTCACAGATTCTGGTGATGGCTGTTCTGATAAAGACGTGACTTATGTTTCTAGTGTTATGAAGGTTTTACTTAATGGCTCAAAATTATGTGGTAATCTACAGTGTGACCAAGTTGATAACATTCCTATAGTTCATGGTCGTTTAAGGTCTCTTTACAAATCAGTCCACTCTTCAACTCGAATTGCAGTGAATTCTTCTACCCCATTCGCAAATGGAAATGGAAGTGTTAGTGAGGATTTGACCGGACTCTTCTCTTCTCTAGCTCGTGCCCTTAAGAATCTTGGCAAGAGTAGTTGGCACCGAGCACATATTTGTCTAAAGGGCTTCGAAAACCATAACTTATATCCAACTTTGGTTGATAGTTTCAATGCTGGATGCCCTGGTCTTGACAGGTTGAATAACTCCATTAAGGATGCTACAAAGTTTGAGTTGGAAGACAAGTATGTCGAATCATTGCATGAAATTTATATTTTGTCCAAGGCTGTAAGAAAGATTCTTTCTTGGGAAGCCACAATTTCGTTTATATCACTGGAGGGGAGTATGAAAGGGGAAGAGGGTATTGATTAGAAACCCGACAAGAAAAAGAAGGTTATGGGAAAAGGCACAACTCTTTTGATGCAGTTTATAAAAGATAATTTACTGTTTGTGTATGTGGCTAACAATGTAAACGACAACTCATGCTCAACTCTCCCGGAGAAAGTGGCACAATGTTTCCTTTCCCACTTTGAAAGTCTACTACCGAAAATAAAACAAGTCGTTGAAAGCAATGAAAGCAATGAAAGCAATGAAAGCAATGAAAGCAATGAAAGCAGAAGGCTTCCGAAGCTCGCCAAAGTAATAATACCATGCATGCTTATGTTTTATCTTTGATAAAATATTTATTTGTTTCTTGATTGATATATATAATCATCTTACTTTTTAAACTTTACAGGGGACTCGTGATTTTGCAAAAGAACAAATGGTTGTACGAGAGAAAGCAATTGCAATCGTTGGCAATGTCTTTAAGAGGCACGGTGCAATGGCACTTGATATATCCTTTATGATCTAGCTGACCAGGTTATATATTTTTGTTTTATTATTTTCTTAAGCAGTGATATATCCTTTGATAGCCATTGGGCAAAGTTTTTGTTTGTTTTTTTAGGGTGGGGAGATTTGTTCCCTCCGGTATGACTTGACGGTTCCATTTGCGAGATATGTTGCTATGAATGGTCTTACATCTTTCAGAAGGTACCAAATTGCAAAAGTGTATAGAAGAGACAACCCATCTAAAGCAAGACACCGTGAATTTATCAATGTGATTTTGACATTGCTGGTGATGAAATAATAGCAGCTGACTTTGAGGTGGTTAGGATCTTGGTTGAACTACTAGATGAGCTAAACATTGGTGATTATGAGGTAAGTGTTTTAGTCACATTTTCAATTTCATTTCCTTACCTTTTCTTCTACTTAAGTGACATTCCACCATGCACAGATAAAGTTGAACCATAGAAAGTTACTGGATGGAATGCTAGAGATATGTGGTGTACCATCTCACAAAATGCGAACTATTTGCTCAAGTATTGACAAATTAGACAAACAGTCATTTGACCAAATTATAACCGTTTTGTCAACATCTTTCCATTCATGCATCTTGTAGATATATCAAGTTATAATAATCGGTTATATATTGTTCTCATGGCAGTATTACCGTTTGTATCTATCGATGGGTGGGTCAAGAAAAATAAGAGGTGTTCAAAATCTGGAAACAGTAAGACCACATCAATTACTAGAGCAAATGGTGTGTACTGCTTTCAGAGCTGCAGCTGACACTCTTAACCAGACTAGATTTGGTGGGTTAAAGAACATGACAATAAAAATCGACCAATTATACTTCACCATTGCTTCTGCATTGAAGCCTTTACAAGGTATGTGTAATGTCTCATTTACAATTTTTAGACACAAGGGTAAAATAGTCATTTTTTTTAATTTGACTTATTGCATTGGCAACAAACAAGCTACCGGGTGATATGGAAATAATCCAAGATGTAAAACGGCTCTGTGTTGTATTCGAACACGTGGAGAAGCTGCTAACACTTGGCAGTGGCAGTGGGAATCAATGGAGTCACCAACAGAGGGAGATTGGAATCTAGAGTTGCAAGGACTGTGGGAAAGTGAAAGCAGGGGGTCCATACACATTGAAGTAATAATATTTAATTTTTAAATTTTCTTCTGATATTTTAATGTTTTTAATTTACTGATATATATTTTTTGTTTGTTTGTGTATGAATGATGATAGTACTGCAAGTGTTGTTACAGTTAGGAGCACAATTTGAAGGCTGAATGAGCCAACTGAGAGTTAAGTAGAAGGTTCTTCAATGTTGAGGTCTTTCAAACATTAAATGGTATTTTGACCTTTAAAACAATGATTTTGTAGGTATATGCCCTCCTGTTACCAATCTACAAGAAGTGAAGTATAAACCAACTTTACATATAAATATTTACAAGCTCATTCTATTTATAAACAAGATGATATTTTATTAGTTGTGTTTTTACGTGTATAGATTCCGATAGCTGAGATTTTGCTTTTCTGATCACTTATTTTGGATTCAGGTTTGATGCAAACCTGAGACCAGAGACTAAGGTTCTGATAGATCAATGCCAGGTGCAACCATCAGGTTTTTATTTAAAATATCCTTTATTATTATTATTATTATTATTATTATTATTATTATTATTATTATTATTAATTTAAATTTTTCTCAATCCATGTGGGCTTTATTATTATGAACAAGTATATGATAAATCTGATGTTTTTGGTGCTCTTTATTTTACTGCATCGGGCAGATGAAATCTGAACAGGAGACCATTATGGCCCAGGCTCAACAACATATAGCTATGCAGGTACTACAGAGTTTATTATTATTATTAATTATTATTATTATTATTATTATTATTATTATTATTATTATTATTGTACTTTCAATGCTTTGAAACTTCATGTTTTTATTTGTCGAAAATGGCCTTACAAGTTGGAGGGTTTAATCTTCCCGGATTACCTAGATTACCTAATGAGATTCCAACTAAAGTTTTGTGTTTAACTGAGGTACCTTATGTTTTTTCTTTTTTAAAAAGAAAAAATGTAAATGATGTTTAAATAATATTTTTGAGAAAATGTTAGGAGTTGGTTAATGTGGAAAACCTCATTTTGAGAAAATATGATATTTTTGAATAATTTTGGAACATTTTATTCACTTTAGGGTTTTTTGAGGGCAGTGAGAGTAATTCTTGTCCAGATTGTGTTTGTGTTCTAATGAAATCGGGCAGGTTGAATCTCAACGGGCATATTTGTTTGGGTATCAAAACTTTTTGTAAGTGATTAATTAAACTTTCCTTTTTTATTTAATAAAAACAGGTTGTGATGATGAAAGTAATTGACAACCCTTTTTATGTAAATGATGTTGTGATTGTGGGAGAGGTGTTGTGTTTTTCTCTGTTGCTAGGTAACCTTTTCAACAACAGCATTCTACTTAAGCAGGTGAGTAATCAAGATTAAGGGAGACTTGTAATCATGTTTAGCATTCCTTTCCAGTAAGAAACAGAGTTGTATGATTATTTGTTAGTTTTATAGGAATGTATAACACATGTTAGCAATGTATTATTTTTGTTTAACATTTGAATGATTCTTTGTATGACATTATAATTTGTGCAATTTATTTTATTTTTTGAGTATGAAATTTTATTTTATATTATGCAATGGATTGTATTTTTTGTATATGGTATTTTATTTCTATTATAATAAATTAAATGAAAATTTAATTTAAAAATTAATAAATATATAAATTTATTTTTTTAAACATTTAAA